>NC_035443.2:121643060-121943060 GCF_002127325.2 Helianthus annuus
ATCCTTACTCTGGTAATGTCCTTATCTTAAAACTATTACATTTCCTTACTTTTTACCAAAGGATAAGGATCCTGTATCCTTCATCCTCTTCTCACGAACCATTTGAGTTATGATAGTTCAGGTATCTACAGCATATCGTCAAGGATCTTCAAAAGCAACGCAGATCCTTGGGCTTGTCCCCAGTTATCCTTGGGATTATCCCCAGTTTCCGCCAGCAGCGCACGATGATCCTGATATAGTTCACGTCTTTGGGACCAGTACCCACTTCCGGGGCTGACAACCTCATCGTACTGGCTATACCCAGGATCCTCCGTATAATGGTAGACGTACCATACATCCGTTCCTAAGGTTTCTAACGTTTTCACGTTAGCTAAGGTTTTGACATTTTCATGTCACTAAGTTTGGATAGTCGCCAGTAAGGGCCATACTCCAGTTTACATACGATCCTTTGGGCTTGTCCCCAGTTATCCTTTGGGCTTGTCCCCAGTGATCCTTTGGGATCATCCCCAGTGATCCTATGGGCTTGTCCCCAGTTATCCTTTGGGCTTGTCCCAAGTGAACCTTTGGGATCATCCCCAGTGATCCTATGGGCTTGTCCCCAGTTATCCTTTGGGCTTGTCCCCAGTTACTAACTTATCTTTTATATTGGCTTAGTCTCAAGTTATATTCCATTTTTTCAGGTTTTCGAAGTTAAACAATTAAGGATCCTTAATCCTTATTATCCATTAAAGTTTTACTTATGGTTATCCCGATTAAAGGTTAGGATCCTAACTTGGATCCTCAGGTATGATCCTTAACTATTTTTAATTTCATTATTCATTTGAATAACCTTTAGACCTTGACAACTGAACCTATGATCCTTAAAATAAACTACCTTGAAAATTTTCGATTATAGGATATTTGATCCAGGATCATATCCTAAATTTCTTAAACATAATTCGCTCAACTTTTCTTACTCAAACAAACATGTGTCAAAACAATTGAAAATAAAAAGGATAATAACACAAGATAAGCGACAAAAGTTTAAGATTTTATTTATCAACGAAAGGATTAACCCTTCAAAAGTTGTCAAAATTGCCAACCCACATTTCTACCAGCAAAACGTGGCCCGTCCACATGGGTTGGCAAAGGGTGTCCATTGTCTTTGCGGTCTTAGCAGGTGTAGGAAATTAAAGGCGGCAGGATCACAAAGGCTTCATCCCCCAAACAGAGGATCCCTCCACCATTTGCAATCCTACCTATTGTCTGAAGGATCCTGGATCCTTAATCCTAAAACTATTGTTTAAGTACAGACCATCATTGTTTGAAAACACCAACAACCACAAAAACTACTACCAAAATTTAAAAATTGGGCTCCGGCTATGTCTAGAAGTTTCCATCATTGCCCAATCTTGCAGCTCAAACCTTCGCTGCACCATCACCACCAGCTCCACTTGCTTCCCCATGATCCTTACCAGCATCTCCACCTTCAAGCATAGGGATATCCTCAGCATCATCATCATCCTCCAACTCTGCCAGCCTTGCCTTCCAACCTTCCACGTCCCATGTGCCTTTGTCAAAAGAAGGATCCTGAGCCTCTGCAGCCATTTGCAGCTGGATCTTATACATGGTTATCGCAGCAGAGACCTTAGCATCCTGGGTGATATCATGCTTCTCGTAGTCAAACTTGATCAATGCTTTGACAGCTTCATCCCTGGTAGCCCGGAGCTCCTTCTCAAGATCGGCTATCTTGAGATCCTTCAGCACACCCATCTGTTGGAGGTCGGCAATTTGGCGATCCTGATCTTCAACGTGGCTAACATAAGTTTCTATTTCAGTAAGTTTCTGCAAAAACAACAAGATATGACGTCAGACACAGGTGATCCTCAAAAACCATCAGGATAACCAACCGGGGCAGTGATCCTAACCTCGTTGACAGAATCAAGAAACTGCTGGCGAATCAGGGGAAATCCTTGAAGATCCTCAGAAACCTTTCTCTTCTTTCCCTTACCCCTAATAGGAGCTTTAGGGGCAGAAGCAGAGGGACTAGCAGCAGGGGTCTTCTTTCTTGAAGACTTGACATTGGCAAGTTCATCAATCCCGAACTTGGAGGCAGACTTGGCAGACTTAGCAGGTTTCCCAGCGCCTAGACAATCAAAACCAGATAAGTTCCCTTACTAACTAAACAGTCTTACATATAACTCACTTTTTAATAAGGATACTTACTTGACATAGTGGCAGATGCGGAGGATACTTCTTGAGAATCTTGGATGGTGACTTGAAAACTTCTGGTCTCAGGATCAAGCTTCTTGAAAGCTAAAACTCTCTCTCTTGCAGCAGGAGTTAACTTGAGATGAGTAACGGATATAGCTAAAAAAACAACAAAAGACGAAAAAGACATTAGTGATCCTCATCATAAGAGACAAGTCTGATGGTGATCCTTCCAGGATCCTCTATCCTACCATGAGTAGCCCACTCCATGGGCAGATCCTCCCCGTTAGGGATGGTATCTCTCCTAACAAAGAAGAATCGTCGCTTCCAGTTGGTATTATTTTTTGTGACCTTAAAAACAGGGTGATCCTCTCTAGCTTTCCGTTTCAACAGGTATCGACAGGAACTGTCACACCCCCAAAATCCACCCGCGGAGTACCACCGCTTGGGAGCGTGACATGACCAGGATCAAGCCATCAATCATATCAAACATAGCAAGTATTAATAAAAGTAGATATTGTAATTCATCACGACATGATTGATGTTCAAAAACCAAACATTGTTTAAGTAGCGGAAGCATAGTAATGTAATCTTGAAATAATCATAAGTTCGAATATCGTTCATGATCCGTATCCCACAACGACCTGCTCCTCCCAGTGCAAGCTCCTTAATGTACCTAAGGTCCTGCAAGGCATGCAGCAAATAAT
This sequence comes from Helianthus annuus, assembly GCF_002127325.2. NCBI lineage: Eukaryota > Viridiplantae > Streptophyta > Magnoliopsida > Asterales > Asteraceae > Helianthus > Helianthus annuus. The sequence continues at coordinate 121,645,958 of NC_035443.2, forward strand.
CAACAAACTAGTTGAGCGAGTTCACAGAAAGTAAGTTCATAACATAGTGCATAAGTATAACTAGTGGGGGCTTCCCATACTAGTGTGTACTAAAGGTGGGGGCTTCCCAAACCTTGTGTTTATATTACCGGTGGGGGCTTCCCACGTTTATCCTTACTAATGAGGGCTTCTCATTAGTGGTACTTACTAGACTAACTTCCGACCATGTGTTCTTCTTTACCGAGAACAGGAAAACGTACAGGGTCACGTAGGCTTTACGTGACGTGCCCTTCCCCGAGGACATGGTACGCGTGGGGGCTACGTAGGCTTTACGCAGCGTGGCCTTCCGACCCGGAAGCCAGTAGATGGTATTGGGTTACGTAGGCTTTACGTAACGTGTCCTCCCGACCCGGGAGACAAATGGCAAACATACTGGGTTACGTAGGCTTTACGTAACGTGTCCTGACTAACCTGAGGACGATGGTCTATAGTCTAGAGAATGCGTAAGTACGAGTAATCATTCCATATTCAACATATCCAACCCAATTCCCAACCCGGGAATCCCATGCCTTGGCTGTGTGAACTCACCTTGGTTTGCTCGGCAGATACACAAAGAGTACAGGTAGCAAGTAAATGGTCAACCACGTCCTATCATGGTTATTATGCAAGTCAGGTTCGTATATAGCACGTTTGTATCACGTATGGTATCGAGTATGATCATGGCAATTCACATAAACGTATCAGCAGTTCAAATCATGTAACGAGTCCAAGTAGTCGGCCCAACAGGTAAGCAGTCCAATTAGCAGTCAAGAGCATACTTGTGCGTGTTAACCCTGACCCAACACAACCCGGCCCAAATAGTAAACGCATACTAGTCCAATAACAAACAGTTCACAACTTCAATCATTTGGCCCAAACGGTTGGGCCCGTGACAGTGTAGGCCCAAACAGATGTACGTGCAAAGGTGGTCTCGAGTCGCAACCGGCGATCTCGAGTCGCAACCGGGAGTTACGAGTCACAGCAGGAGGTTACGAGTCGCAACAGGAGGTTGCGAGTCGCAATGGTGATTTCGGCTCATCATGGTCCGGTTACGAGTCGCAACGGGACTCGCAACCATGGTCTCGGCTGGTGCTGTTGTGGTCTCGAGTCGTGACCGTGAGGTTTCGACTCGCAATCTGAGTCGCAACCCAATGTGTAACTGATTTCCTGATTTCCTAAATTCAATTCCAATCACTACCGTAAATTCAGCAAACAAGTTTGGCAGTTTCGGAAATCAGATCAAACTCATAATTTAATCAGTTTCAAAACACATTCAACCTGTTCATATCATGTTCAAGAACAGCATCAAAACTAAACCGAAACGTAATCATATCATCATACTAGCATGCAACCTAATTCTTTAATCACAGCCGGTTATCAAACAACATCCGGACCAATCCAATTCAATAATCATGCAGCCGGTTCACAATCAATAATGACTATTATCATAAACAACATGTTAACAAGAATCCTTCGGGTATCAAGCAATTATCAACATACAAACAATAACACACAACCAATAACATAATCACTAACCGGATTAAAGAAGGAAAAGAGGGTGATCCGAGTAGGGGATGTTCTTGCCGTCGGGTTCCGAGCAACCGAGAGAGAGAGGTAGAGAGCAAATAGGGTTTGTGTGTGTTATGAAAATTGTAACAACCATGAGAATCAACCCTTACCCTTGGTTTTGGTGTTTGCGAGTAGGGAGTGGGCCGAGCCCAACTCGGTTATCAAATGGGGTCCGATTTCCAAGTATGGCCCAAATGGGCTTGTATAACCGGTTAGTCTTGTGCGATTGGGTTCTAGTGTGTGGTTTGGGCTCGTGCAACACACAACATACATACACATATAATGCACATAAACATAACATACCAAGTATTCATTCAATTAATAACGTTCTCGTAAACACATATTGTTACACAAAGTAAGTCTAAGGTTCGAGTTGTCACAGGAACCAAATGTGGTAAGATCATATAACTCGGCCAGCTCCGGCATCCCTAAGTCAATCCCCTCCTGCTCGATGATCCTCTCAAGGGTACACAGAACCCTCCAGATCATCGGCATGGCCTGGATATAGGACATACCGCTCAGAGAAAAGAAGGACTGGGTGAAGGCTGGAAAAGGATATGAATATCCTATGGTAAACGGAGTTGCAGGAAAGGCCACCCAGGCGTCGGAAACGAAATCACTCAGAGCGGTGGGAGTAAAAGACTTGAAGACGGTATCCGCCGGAAAACAGTGACGGATCCTATCAACATGAGCATCAGTAAAGCAGCACCTCTCTGTAGGAGAGTCTTTGACGATCCCTTGGCTTTTCAAAGGACTGATCTTCTTGTGATCCTTGTGAGGAGAATTTCGGAGCAACATACTCTTGGCAGGATAAAAGCAGAAAAACAGAGCAAGAGAGGGAAGAAAGAGAAGAGAATACCTGATTGATCTTCGGTAGAGATTATAAATGGAGAATATCTTGAATTTAAATGAAGATTGATCCTAACCCTATCTCCTATTTATAATCATGATTTGCAGGATGTCACCTCAATGACGTAAAGGTTGCAACGGCTAGTTCGAAATTAATGGCTAGTTATCCGAATTGTTCGTTGCAGATAAGATCAAAACAAAATACAACTCGTTAATTTACAATAAACTCCTTATATTTTGGGGGCAATTGTTAGGGCTGGATTTTTTACAATACATGATCCTCACATGTGGTCCTAACCAGTGATCCTTGTTTCTTTGGCAGATAATGATCCTCAGCAGACTTCTAGGATCAGGATCACGGACCATCATAGGATCCTCATGCTAACAGTTGCTTTCGTTGAATTTAATGTTGTTTTGCAGGAATGACTAGCAGGATCCGCTCTTAGCATCATAATTAAAGGACACGTCTTCACAACTATGGCATGTGCTTAATCGGAGATGGACGTTGTGAAGGATATGGAAACTTGGCATGATTTAAGGGCGATAATTTAGGCTAGATTTACTTTTATTTCTAAAGGGGTAATGAGCTGATTATTAGTCTTTTTACCTAAAATAGGTCACCTACACTTGTATATATAGCACTCTTCCTCATTCGGAAGGACACACAACATAATTCTCACACGCTTAGACACTCGAAACTATAGTGATCCTTGTACTCAGCTCATTATCATCCGAAGTTGTAACTATATTTTTCTTATATTGAAGTTGGTGATCGGTAGTTGCCATCACCCGAGGTTTTTTATGCCGGAGATCATACATTGATCAAGGGCTTTTTCCTCGTATAAATCATTGTGTCTTTGCATATTTCTCATAAAAGTGATCCTTTACTTTTATAATTAACCAAGCATCATACCCCGTTTACATAAAGTTTGGTTACATTATCCTTGTGTGATTTTTGACCAAAACAAGAAGGATGGGAGCATGCGCATGTGTGTCGATTACTGAGAGTTGAACAAACCCACGGTGTGTTGGATCGTCGTTGACCCTGAATGAGTCGATCAGAAGAGTCGTTTATCCAATTCAAAGGCGGAATCAGTGAATTAGATGCTCAAACTAAATATAATGCTTCACTTTATTGATTTTGACAGAGTTTACAACCTGGAAGCAATTTGGCAGCACTTCGTTACAAAATCAGAATCGTTACCAAATGAACTAACCATGCACCTATTTATAGAGAAATGGGTTCGCTCCAAAGGACATCCATATAAGCGAACCTGTCTGGTTCGCTTATGTGAACAACCAAATAAGCGAATCTGTCAAGTGTGTGTGGTTCGCTTATATGGACCATGTCCATATAAGCGGACCTCCTTGTTTAACCAACACTTTTCTGTTCTCGAACCTCGTGCACCCAATATTCTATCCTATCCTAATCTAATACATGATACAAGACGAAGTCAATAGACGTAGTGCACCAACAGACTCCCCCTCGGATATTGACGAAGTCTTCAGTGACCATTCTCTGTTATGCCACCTCTTCAGTCTTGATCATCTTGCCATCTTGCTCAGATTGTAACAATGTAAGCACCTTTCAATCTTTCTCTTTAATCATCTTTCTCTCTTTGACTTTTTCACCAAGATCTCATCGTTAGCTTTATCATCAACTTTTTCATTGTCAGTTGGCTCCCCCTCTCGTCAAGCTTCAGTGCTTTTAGGATCGACACCTAGCTTTCCAGATACAAGCTCTTCCAGGAACGATACCTGACTCTTTGTATGCTTTCGTTTTCGTTGAGCTCGTCTTCAGACTCCCCCTAAGACTCGTCTTTCGGGATCGTAGTCTGGATTTTTCATGTAATCACTCATACAAATAATAAGTAACATCATTTTAAAATCATCAATCAGTAACCATAATCTGATACTACACAATTTTATAAAACACTCCCCCTATCAACAATATTTCTGATTTTGACATTGTTAAAGAATCCAACTCCCCCACAGATTATCATTCAAGTTCAAATTAATGACCTTGAAGATATTTCACAAACTGTTTTTGAAGTTTTTCTAAAAATTTCAAGTTTCAAATTAATGAACTTATTTTATTTTCAGAAACACAATCAGCTTACTTTAGATTTTGAAACTCAGCAACTCAGACATCGGTTTATCGAAAATAAAGCAGAAATCAAAATCTTTTTGTATTTTCTGAAAATATATAGCAGTAAAGAAATATGTACAAACATATTTACAGACAATATTTTTGTTTGAGTATGCGTCAGAGGATCATATCAGTTTTTGACAAGTCACAAGTACCGTTGAGCTTAATTTCACTTTAAGAATTAAACAATTCACTTAGATTGTCGATATACTGATCCACTTAAATTTTCATACAAATTTCAACTAATACAGGATACGAATTAGATGTTTTAAGAACTTAAACTCATTCATGTGTCCCACCTCTTGAATATACTCCCGTATCCATAATCTCAATATTCAGTCTTACAGGTGATTATACTACAATGATATCTGTACATAAATTAGGTGATGCGAGGACTGAGGGATCTCAGGTCGATACTTCCGTATGCGCAGAGAGATATCAGTTTCGACTTTTGGTATGTCCCCTTTAGAGGATCTTTTAGCATTACAACAGCAGCGACTATCAATTTTATTGTTTCATCTGCATGCTGAGGGTTTATGCTGTGTTTCAAGCATTCGGTGAAAGTATTATCCAAGGACTAGGTCAGAACTTCCATTCAGCAGAAGTCCCGGAATAATACCCCAGACATCATAGAGTATAAAAACCTAGTATATCAGAATACAAGACCTTTCAAACGAGATTTCAGGGGTTACCTATATATCCAAGTAGTGTTCCCCACGAAATAAGCAAGTTTGAATTTAGGTTTATATCCCGAAAAAGTTTACTTAGTGTATAAAAACCTATCGACATATCATCAGTGAGACTGTTTAACGCTATTTAATCATTACAATTCTTTAGCATACTGTAACTGTCTACTGATGTACTATCATTTCCTCTTTTTACGCAAAACTCAAATTTTTGACTTTTATCATGTTTTTGGCTTTTTCAAATTTTCTAATGTTTTTGTATTTTCTGACAATACCTTCTCCCCCTAAAATGCAAAATCATTAAAGAAATTTGACAAACCGATACTGATAGCTTTGTCTCGCCATCCATTTTCTGCTTAAAGTGCTCTGATTTGCAGAAAAAAAAACTATTATCAAGTACCCCCATGATTTACAACCCATTGATTTTGACCGTTAGAAAACCGTGCTTCAATCCGTGACAGTAATCATGCTTGTTCAGCCGTGAGGGTTTCGGCATAGTCCATCAGCAGTTATTCTAACAAAATTAACCACACCCATCACAAACATCAACCACACGAACAAACAACAAACAAACAAACAAACAAACAGCAAACATCACATATTGTTCAAATTTTCACAAACAACACACAAACTCCCTGTCTGACCAAACCAGAGTTCATCTTCTTTCTACTCTAGTGCCAGGCTACTCTTATTTGCACTCTGACAATCTTCTGCACCATTGAGTACCTGCACATTCAAGCTTTATCAAATACACAAACAATTTGACACAAACAAAATTTCAATCAATACAGATAAATGCCGATTCATGCTTCGCGATAAAGGAAGCTCCGACAATTCCAACTGTTTAATCAAACATTGTGTCCACCCAAGCCTCATCATCCTTGGGTGTAACCTTGACTCTTGCAATTTGAGTTTTGAAGTTTTCAGCCTTGAGTGGTGGAAAATTTGCGTCATAGGCAACTGAAATTGAATCCTCAGAAATTTTCACCTCAGAAGTCGAACTTATTGTTTCAGTTTTTGCTTTCCAAAATTGCTTTTGTTTCTCATTTTTCATTCCAACTTTCTCATTTTGTATCAAATCAACACGTTTCTTGACAGACCACACTTGACCTTCAGGAATACCTCTTTTGTAAAAATTTGTTTCTTTTTGAACTTTTTGAGTTTGAACACCATTTTTAGGTTTCCAAACCTCTTGAGGTCTTGTCACATTAACAGATGGTCTCCAAGTCTGTGTCATTCTCAATCTGGGTGTGTGAGAATTCCAGGTCTGTCTAGAATTGAACCTTCTCGGGTTTGATTTCCAATTTTGATTCGAAGCAAACTTGTTTGTGTTGTACCTCCAAGTTTGTTTTGAATCAAATCTGGTTGACCTTTGTCTCACATTCTCAGATTTTTGTTTCTCAGCATCAATCTTCGTTTGATCAACATCCACAGGTTTTAGATTTGGACACTTGCGTGCAAGATGTCCTTTTTGATCACATTTGAAACATGTTCTCATGGACACATCTTTGACCTGTGGTTGTTGCTTTCTCTTTTGTGCTTCAAATTCAGCATTAGACTGTCTCATTTTGAGTCCTTTTTCTTTTGCTAAACTATCTCCTTGAACAAAACTCATTTTTTCTTGATAATTTGGAGTCACAATTTTCTTCCAATTTTGTTTTCTTTTATAACCCAACCCAGCCTTCATGTTTTTCTTTTTGACACCCGGTTTGTTATAAAAAGTTTTGTGACCTTTACCAGCAAATTTTGAAATCTCAGATTTTTCAATCTCAACCATTTTGAAAACCTGACCAACCTTTTCTGAAATCACATTCTGAATCGGGAATACAACATCTAAACCAATCCCTTTGAATCATCATTCAAATTTTTCTCAGATTTTGTGTTTTTCAGATATCCATCATGAAAGTTTCCCTCATCTTCATTCTGTGAGTCAGTTTTACCTGTATCACCCGACTTTTCTTGAAAAACACTTTCAACAACCTTACCTACCACCTCTGAATCACTAATATCATCAGATTTGGTGTAAGTCACATCGATGTTGTCGGGTAACTGGTCAACCATGTTGATTACTTTTTCCACTTTTTCGCCATCATAGAATGTATAATTATTCTCCAACGGTGGTGGAACCTGATGGTATTCAGACCCTATTCCCTTTTTATTCTTTTCAGACTCTTTCTCATCAGGTGTGATGTTGAAAATACGTTCCAGAATATATGAAGATGAATGATAGCTTTGCAATTTATTGACCAACTTTTCTTTGTCTGCCAATTCTTGTTTAAGCTTAGCAACATCATCAATATATTGGTTTAACACTCTTTGTTTATCTTCAAACCTAGCTTCAAGAAATTTAGTGTTTCTTTGACAAGCACACAATCTATCATCTAGACTTTTGACTTTACTTTTTAAAGTTTCATATGCTTCTTTTACAGTTTCATATGACAATTTCATTACATCATATTCTTTTTGCAACTCTTGAATTTTGATGTCTTTTGGAACACATTCGTTGCAAACAGCTGAACACTTTTCTTTTAAAACCTTGTTTTCTATTTCAAGATCATCACATTTTTGTTTCAATTTTTCATTTTCTTGTTTCAAAAACTTTTCAATTTCACTCATCTCATGACATTTTTCTTTGAAAATTTTATTTATTTGAGTAAATTCAATATCTCTGTTGTTGAGTTTTTCATCTTTCTCAATACAAGCACTGCACGTTTCCATGCATTTCTTGCATTGCTGTTCAGCTTCATTATCAATTTTATCAGAAGTATCAGTTTGAATAATTACCTCAATGACTGGCACTATGGTTTCCTCAGTCTTCTGAATCTGATCTTCTTCAGCGACTTGCACTTTGTCTTCAACACCTTCCTCGGCTTTCTTTTCAATCTTGTTCACTTCATTCATAACCTTCTCACTTTCAATCACAATCTCTTCGACTGTCATCTTCTTTTTCTTCTCCAGACTAGCAAAAATTACTTTCTGAATGCCTTCTTCAACTTGCTGTTTGTACCTTGGATTCTCCCTAAGGCCTTTGCACCACACATCCACAGTAGGAATAGCAGCAACTAGTGCATCAAGGTCAATTGTCTTTGGATCAACAGTTGGGTTTCCTTGAGGATCAACATAGCATTCTTTATCTTTGCTCCACCTACCTGCCCATGTTGCTTCTCTGTAAGCATTATACACATCATCCAATCTCATACGAGCATGTCTTTCTTCTCGAGTCAGTGTTACTTCAGCCACCATTGCTTTAGCTTCCACTTCAGCAACCTCTTCGTCATGTTGACTCCAATCATAACCTTCATCATCATTGATGATTAAACCAGGTGATTTTGCCTCTATCAACCCCTCTTTCCAATCAAGATTTTGAACCATAGATTCATAATCACCATCTATATTATCCATATTCTGATCACGAAATGACAAAGCAGCTCTTTTTTCTTTGGATGATACTCCATCAATTTGCTTTCTGATTGGCTGATCAGTGTTCTTGTGATATATTGCCTTTTTTAATAATCCTCACGAAACGGATTTACACTTTCATCAGCTCTGTTGTTTGGACATTCTCTTTTGAAGTGACCTTTTTCCTTACATTTGAAGCAAGTTACTTTGTTCTTGTCAAAACCCATCTTCGTTTCAGGTCCTTCCAAACATCTTCTACCAGTGATCTCCATGAATCGTTGTGCTCTTCGAATGACACTTGCCATGCACCAACGAATATCCATGAGTTCCATTTCTTCTGGATCCACCTGATCGTAATCCTCTTTTGTCATGTTAGGATTTCCGATCTTTCCTGCGATTAATCCTTTGTAAGATACCAGAATGGAGGCTAAGAAACTCATATGCTGTTGAGCAAATTCATTGTTTAGCAATGGAGAGTTCTTCCAATCAGAATTGGAATTTGCAGTTGATGATCCAGATGCAGATGATGCATAATATCCTGGATCATAACTTGAAGATGTATTCTTTGGTGTGTCACTGGTCTTTTCTGCCGTAAAACCCGTTTTGATTCTTGGAGACTCATTTATTCTTGAAGACTCATTGTTTTGTAACAACCCTCTTCGATAGTACAAACCAACATTTTGTTGATAGTTAGAACTTGACATCTTGTTTTGTTTTTGAATCAACAGATCATGCCCCTCTATCTTCTCTATCAATTGATCTAATGTCAGTTTATCAAAATTAACATCATTTTTCAACACAATCGCATATGTTTTCCAATCATCTTCATGAGGTAAAGCTTCAACCAGTTTATCTACCATCTCTTCTCTTTCTTTGTTAATTTCGAATCTCTCCAACTCAATCTTTAAGTGACAAAAACGTTCAATCATTTGACGAACTGTTTCATTCTTCATGCAACTAAACATGTCAAACTCCTTTTTCAACAACGAAATTTTGTTTTTCTTAATATCTTTCCCTCCTTCAACTTTCACTTTTAATGCTTCCCAGATTGACTTAGATGTTTCACCATACTGAAGCAGTGAAAAAATATCCTCTCTGATAGATTGTTGAAGTAGAGTTTTCATTCTTAGTTCTGCTGAATGCTCTTTCTTATCATCTGCTGTGAAATCTTTTAGTGTGATCAACTCACGTCTTTCATTTCTTGGTTTTACATATCCCAAAGTTAAGCAAATCCAGCTATCGTACGCATATGCTTGCACCCAATTTTCAAATCTTTCAAACCACCAATGATAGTCTTCGATATTCATGAGCTTAGGTGGTCTTTGGTGATTTCCGTACACGTTATCGTAACTCAAACTTTCCGATATCACTTTCGTAGCATTTTTTGGCGTAATTGGTGTATCTTCTGAAGTGAACGTGTTGTAAAACTCTTCTCTATAGTCCGACATCTTTACTCACCTGGAAGAAACAAACAAACTTAATCAGTTTAAACAATATCAAGAAATCTGAAATTTACCGACTCTCGATTGCCGTGAAATGATTCTTGTCACAATAAACTCCACTTTCAGATGAAAGATAACACACGGATGAAATCAGAATGAACGAATGAACGAAATCCAAGTCGGACAAATAAGTGGATCAACAATCTTGACCGAATGAGCAAACTGGATTGGACCGAATAAGCGACTCTAGCTGATGGACCAGATAAGCGATCCTAACATTGTCCGGATGAGCGGACCACAATATTCAAAAGAGCGGACCAGTTTGTACAAATGAGCGGACCATATAACGTTTACTCGAGCGAACCTAGTTGATGTTCATAAAAGCGGACCAGATTGTGTCATACAAGCAGACCAGTTTGTACGTTCGAGCAGACCACAGGAGCGGATCAATGTGTTTTCGAGCGGACCTAGGCAGTTTTTGGAGCGGACCAGAATCAAAGCCACAAAAGCGGACCAAACATATTATCGATTAACCGTAAAAGCGGACCTACATTCGAAGTGTATTTCGACCATTTTTAATCCGAATTTTAACTCGAAACTTTCAAGGGTTTGTTATTGTCCACTAATACACGTCCTGTGAAAAATTCGTCCGATTTTAACCGTGGAAACTTGTCTAATTCGAAAAAGAAGGTGTAGAAGATAGAAAACGGATCAAATTTGAGCTGAACTCTTCCTCCTATGCTCTGATACCACTTGTGGATCATCGTTGACCCTGAATGAGTCGATCAGAAGAGTCGTTTATCCAATTCAAAGGCGGAATCAGTGAATTAGATGCTCAAACTAAATATAATGCTTCACTTTATTGATTTTGACAGAGTTTACAACCTGGAAACAATTTGGCAGCACTTCGTTAAAAAATCAGAACCGTTACCAAATGAACTAACCATGCACCTATTTATAGAGAAATGGGTTCGCTCCAAAGGACATCCATATAAGCGAACCTGTCTGGTTCGCTTATGTGAACAACCAAATAAGCGAATCTGTCAAGTGTGTGTGGTTCGCTTATATGGACCATGTCCATATAAGCGGACCTCCTTGTTTAACCAACACTTTTCTGTTCTCGAACCTCGTGCACCCAATATTCTATCCTATCCTAATCTAATACATGATACAAGACGAAGTCAATAGACGTAGTGCACCAACACGGTGAAAAATCGATATCCGCTCCCAAGGATTGATGACCTATTTGACCAATTGCAAGGCGCAAGTTGGTTCTCCAAGATCGACCTTAGATCGGGGTACCATCAGTTGAGAGTCAAGAAGGAAGATATACCGAAGACGGCTTTTCGTACGCGGTACGGACATTACGAGTTTCTTGTGATGTCCTTTGGGTTAACTAATGCACCCGCAACTTTCATGGACCTCATGAATCGGGTTTGCAAGTCTATGCTAGACAAGTCGGTGATAGTGTTTATTGACGACATCTTAATATACTCAAAGGATGAAGCGGAACACACAAGACATTTGCGTGAAGTATTGGAGACGCTTAGAAAAGAAAAATTGTATGCAAAGTTTTCAAAATGTACTTTCTGGTTACGAGAGGTGCAATTTCTCGGGCACGTCATTAATGCAAACGGGGTGTTAGTAGACCCGTCGAAAATAGAAGCTGTGGCGAAATGGAATCCACCGAAGAATCCTTCGGAAATTAGAAGCTTCTTGGGGCTTGCGGGTTATTACCGGAGATTCATACAAGATTTCTCCAAAATTGCTATGCCATTAACCAAATTAACTCACAAGGAAGAAAAGTTTATTTGGGGCGAGGATCAAGAAAGGGCGTTTCAAACGCTTAAGGAAAAACTAACCCAAGCACCGGTATTGTCGTTACCAGATGGAACGGATGATATGGTAGTTTACTCGGATGCCTCGCATTCGGGGATTGGCTGCGTTTTGATGCAACGAGGCAAGGTTATAGCCTATGCCTCAAGGCATCTGAAGACTCATGAGAAGAAATATCCTACGCATGACCTCGAGTTAGCGGCAGTGGTGTTTGCCTTTAAAATATGGAGGCATTATTTGTATGGGGTAAAGTGCACTATCTTTACCGACCACAAAAGCTTGAAGTATTTCTTCGATCAGAAGGAATTAAATATGAGGCAGAGGCGGTGGTTAGAGACTGTCAAGGACTTCGATTGTGATATACATTACCACCCCGGGAAGGCTAATGTGGTGGCAGACGCGTTGAGCCGAAAGACAGATTATACGCCTATTCGAGTCCGATCGATGCAACTAATTGTGACATCGGGTTTGCTTGATCAAATCCGGAAATCTCAAATTGTAGCAATAAAGGAAGAAAATGTGAAAAAGGAAAGAATAGTTGGGTAGTTAAAAGACTTGGAGGACGGTAACCAAGGATTGAAAACTCAATTTGGGAGAATTTGGGTTCCAAATACATGTGGAGCCAAGGCACTTCTACTTGACGAGGCTCATAAATCTCGTTATTCGATACATCCGGGGGAAACCAAAATGTATAGTGATTTAAAACAAAATTATTGGTGGCCCGGAATGAAAAGAGATATTGTGAAGTATGTGGAGAAGTGTTTGACCTGTTTACAAGTCAAAGCAGAGCACCAGAAGCCGTATGGTAAGCTACAGCCATTGGATATCCCAGTTTGGAAATGGGAACAAATCACAATGGACCTGTTGACTAAACTGCCCAAGACCAACCGCGGGTTTGATGTTATATGGGTAGTTGTGGATAGATTGACGAAAAGTGCTCACTTCCTTCCGATTCGTGAGACTTATACATCCGAGAAAATGTCAGAAGTATATATCAATGAAACCGTGGCACGTCATGGGGTGCCGATATCCATTGTGTCAGACAGAGACACTCGGTTTACTTCGAACTTTTGGCGCGAATTCCAAGAGCAAATGGGAACTAAACTGTTCATTAGCACTGCTTACCATCCACAAACGGATGGGCAAAGTGAAAGAATAATACAAACGTTGGAGGATATGTTGCGGGCCTGCATTATTGACTTCCGGGGTAGCTGGGATGTCTATCTACCCTTGGTCGAATTTTCATATAACAACAGCTATCACGCGAGCATTGGAATGGCCCCGTGTGAGATGCTATATGGTAGAAAGTGCCGAACCCCGGTATGTTGGGGAGAAGTGGGTCCACGGGGACTAGCACCTACTGATGTAATCCAAACTACGAATGAGAAAAATCGACTTGGTCCGAACTCACTTAAAAGCAGCTCAGGATCGACAAAAATCATATGCGGATAAACGAAGAAGGCCAATAGAATTTCAAGTGGGTGATAAAGTAATGTTGAAAGTATCGCCGTGGAAGGGGATAATTCGGTTTAGAAAAAGAGGAAAATTGAGCCCAAGATTTATTGGGCCATTCAAAATCATTGATCGAGTTGGTAAGGTAGCACACCTTCTCGAGCTTCCTGAGGAGTTGAGTGGGATACATAGCACATTCCACGTGTCACACCTCCGAAATTGTTTAGCGGATGAAACCACTCGAATCCACTACGATGATATCGAGGTGGATAACAGTCTCAACTATGCAGTAAAGCCAATTGCGATTTCAGATCATAAAGTGAAGAGTTTGAGAAACAAAAAGATCAACCAAGTGAAGGTTAAATGGGAACACAGGAAGGGTGCAGATACCACATGGGAATCCGAAGAAGAAATGCAAAGGCTCTACCCTAAATTGTTTGGTACGTAATTCGGTTTCGGGGACGAAACCCTTTTTAAGGGGGGGTGGACTTGTAACACCCCGTAAATATAAAACTTTATATTAAAATTATAAAGATTAAATAAACAAGAATTAATTAACTAGGAATTTATAACCTAGTTAATTACAAGTCTAAAAATAACTTAAATAGGGTTAAAACAACAAAACTTTATGTTAAACAAAAGTGAGGGGCTAATATTGTCAAAACTTGAACTTATGTTACTACATTTAGTAAAAACAAAACCAAACATGTCACACCCCCAAAATCCACCCGCGGAGTATCACCGCTTGGGAGCGTGACTGACCAGGATCAAGCCACCAATCATACAGAACAATACATATAATAAAAGTAATTGTCATTTAAACCAAACCAATTCCATATGAAAGGTATTCCAATCCATAAGAAAGTTATCATTGTTTAGCGGAAGCGTATTATTAGAAATCCCATAGTAAATAAGTATCAAATATCAAAAGTGTTTAACAAGATAATCACGATCCAAGCCCCACAACGACCAGCTTCTCCGTGTGCAAGCTCCATATACCTAACGACCTGCAAGGCATGTAACAGAGGATCAACAACTAGTTGAGCGAGTTCACAGAAAGTAAATGCGTAATAGTAGGTTCGTTTGTAACAGGTGGCTCTACTGGGCCGTTAGTACGTTCTATTGGTGGGGGCTTCCCATGTTGTATAACCACTAGACTACTCGTAACCATATGTGTTCTTCACAATCCGAGAACAGTAGTAAGTATAGGTTCACGTAGGTCTTACGTGAGTATCCTTCACATCCGAGGATAGTAATTAAGCATAAGTATCCTTCACAACCGAGGATAGTAATATGCATAGGTATCCTTCACAACCGAGGATAGTAATATGTATAAGTATCCTTCACAACCGAGGATAGTAATATGTATAAGTATCCTTCACAACCGAGGATAGTAGTAAGTATATGTGTACGTAGATCGCACGTATGTGTCCTGCACAACCGAGGACGATGGTATGGTAGTCTAGTAATAGTGTAAGTACAGTTCTATTCAATCTCAATCCTTCAATCCCAATTCCCGTGCCCTGGGAATCCCATGCCTTAGTAAGGGTGTGAACTCACCTTGGTTTGCTCGGTATGCTATGTTATGCACTCACAAGTAATCAGGCAAGTCCTATTGTATGCATGTGTAATAAATCAGTTCATGTTCGTATTAATACGCAGGTAATCTATATCGTAGAGCGTTTGACAGTTAACATCATGTATCATATAAAATAGCGTTCTTGGTTAATACGATCAAGGTTCTTCAGTAACACAATCAACAGTGTCATCGTGTTTAACGAGATCAACCTACTTAACAAGGTAACAAGTTCTGGCAGAACTCACACACTTAACACAGTTAACACTTAACGCAGTTATCATATGCAACAGGAATAATGACAAAACAGTATTAGTTAACTAACGGGGTTAACAAACAGTTAGAGTTCACAACTTAACAACATATCAATGGTTTACATGTTTAACTACGTTACATACTTAACAGGATTTCAAGCATAAGATAACAGAGTTAACTATTTACAGAGCTACCATCTAACTGTTTTTACTAAGTGAACAAGGTTAGGCATATACACATTAAAACATCGGACAAAGCCTTGTGCTTGTGGCCAAAAACTCGGACTTATTGGCATATATTAAAGAAGTTCGGACTTAATACATGATATATGGAACTCGGACTAGTGGGGGGGGGTTTCCCCCTTCATAAAAGTCGGACCAAAGGAGAGGGGTAAGAAAACTCGGTCCACATGTGGTCATGAAACTCAGACCACCTTAATTACATGAAACTCGGACCACCTTAGACTTACAAGGTCGGACAAGTAACAATAAGACAAACTCGGACATGGGGGTTTCCTCATGAAACTCGGACCTAACCCCTAATGCAAACTCGGACCAGTTTGGGGACTCAAGAAACTCGGACCCATTGTTTCTTGTAAGCTCGGACATAGTGATTCATTGACAAACTCGGACACTATGCTTGATAAAGAGTTCAGACTTGACAATATATAAACAAAACTCGGCCTAACCATTCCCCACATACTCGGACCCTATGTTATATGATTAAAACTCGGCCCTCATTTTAAATAATGTTCGGACTTCAAGTTTTCAACAACAATTTCGAACATCCAGAGCTTTATACAAGAAACTCAGACATCATGAGTTTCTTTTTAAACTCGGGCATGGCATACTTTATAAAAACTCAGACTACATCCTCATGTTCAATAGTTCGGACCTAAAAACTCAGACAAACATTTCGACCTACGATCATTGCGATTAAAGCAGTTACGTTTCTTGTTTTTCATACGAATGAAAACCCTAATTATACATTTTCTCAATGCAGAATCAACACAACAATCATTATTTCTTCATATCATGCATCAATATCATCAAGGGGATCAATTATACAATTAGTGCATCATCATAATCACAATAATCATAATCAAATTAAAGTACAGAACCATCAACACAAAGCTAGGGTTTGCAAGCATTCTAATTACCAAGAATTGATATAATCAGGAAATCAATAAACAATAATCAATAAGCAATTACCTTGAATGATTCTAGAGAAATAGAGAAATCGAAAGCCTTGTGCCAATGATGGTGGTGATGATGATTGCTAGGGAATTAGAGAGTTACAAGTACGTGTTTTGGTTTTGTGTGCAAATGATTAGTGAAATGAGATTAGGGTTAAGTATCTAGGATTTCACTAATTACTCTCTACCTCCCTAAGTATTATATTTTACACATGCACACCACCTCATAACCATTTCATAGTTCCACCACCAAGTTTACATATTTGACAAGTTTATCACAATTAACACGTAACGATGCAAAATCTCACAACACACTTCATTGTATCAACACATATACAATTCCATAGCAACTAATTGTGAAATCAATCAACTAAATAATACAAGAACGTGCAATAAATGCGAAATAGAAATCTTGGAAATTCGAGTTGTCACATTATCCCCAACTTAAAAGAAATTTCGTCCCGAAATTTGGTACGCACTCACTGAGGAAGCTAGATAAGTTACATCGTTCACTGGTTTTCCTGGGGTGTCACATCATCCCCCCGTTGATTTGGAATTTCGTCCCGAAATTCCGTAGTAGTAGCTTCAGTCTCAGCAGTGGTTGCTTTGGTTTCGAATAACTGGGGGTACTTTTCTGTCATCTGGACTTCGCGTTCTCAGGTGTACTCTGGGCCACGTTTGGAGTTTCAACGAACTCGGACAAGAGGGATTCTCTTGTGCCTGAGGACCTTAACATCCCGGTCCGTGATTTCAACTGGTTCGTCGACGAACTGCAACCGCTCGTCGATAGTGAGGGTCTCATCTGACAGGCACTTCTTCAGATTCGACACGTGGAATACGTTGTGAACTGTACCGAGTTCAGCTGGTAGGTTTAGTCTGTAGGCTACTGGGCCTATTATTTCAGTGATTTTCGAACGGTCCAACATACCGTGGATTGAGTTTGCCTCGTTTACCAAATCGAACCACACCCTTTCCAGGGTGAAACTTTGAGTAAAACCCGGTCCCCGACCTGAAATTCCAATGGCTCCCTACGCTCATCCGCGTAGCTTTTCTGGCGATCACGAGCTGTCGCCATGCGTTGTCGTATTTGTGCTATTCGTTCAGTAGCGTCCACTACCATTTTCTGGTCCTGTAATCTGACTATCTCCCACCTCTGCCCAACCGAGAGGTAACCGGCATTTACGCTTGTACAATGCCTCGAATGGAGCGGCTTGTATGCTGGTGTGGTAACTGTTATTGTACGAAACCTCCACTAAAGGGGGGTTTGCTTTTCCAGCTGTTGCCGAAATCGATAACACACGCCCGAAGCATGTCTTCTAGAGTCTGAATAGTGTGCTCAGACTGCCCATCCGTCTGAGGATGATACGCTGTGGTCATGTCTAATCGTGAGCCGAAAGATTTGTGCATCGCTTGCCATAGCTCTGACGTGAATCGTGCATCCCGATCCGAAATGATGGAGGTGGGCACCCCGTGCCTCGAAACAACTCCTTTAAGATAGATGTCTGCGAGAGTGGAGAACCTATCCGTTTCCTTTATAGCCAGGAAGTGTGCAGACTTGGTGAGTCGATCCACGATCACCCATATGGTATCATTTCCACGCTGAGATCTAGGTAGGCCTGTAACGAAATCCATGGAAATTTCTTCCCATTTCCATTGCGGTATCTTGGGTTGCTGAAGTAGGCCTGAGGGTTTCTGGTACTCTGTCTTGACTCTCGCACAAGTCAAACATTTGCCGACGTAAGTTGCAATGTAGGCCTTCATGCTAGGCCACCAATATGTAGTTCTGATATCGTGGTACATTTTATCCGACCCTGGATGTACCGAGTAGCGAGACTTGTGTGCTTAGTCCATCACAAGTTCTCGTAAACCGCCATAAAGTGGGACCCAAATACGCCCCGTTATATAGTAGGCGCCGTCTTCCTTTTCTTCCATTCGTTGCCTTGAACCGCGTAAGGCTTCAGCCATGACGTTTTCGGGTTTCAATGCTTCTATCTGAGCAGCTCGTATCTGTGCAGGAAGACTGGACTGAATAGTAAGCTGTAGCGCTCGCACGCGCTTAGGTAGGGTGTCCTTTCGACTGAGGGCGTCAGCCACAACATTGGCCTTGCCTGGATGATACTTGATGGCGCATTCGTAGTCGTTCAGTAGTTCAACCCATCTCCGTTGACGCATGTTCAAATCCTTTTGCTTAAGGATATGCTCGAGACTCCTGTGATCGGTGTAAATCGTGCACCTGGTACCGTACAGGTAGTGCTGCCATATCTTAAGCGCGAAAACAACAGCTCCCAGCTCTAAATCGTGCGTCGAGTAGTTCCGTTCATGAATCTTGAGTTGTCGCGAAGCGTAGGCAATAACTTTATCACGCTGCATCAATACACAACCAAGCCCCTGCATCGATGCGTCACAAAAGACCACGAAATCGTCGGTGCCCTCTGGCAATGAGAGAATAGGTGCGCTGCAAAGCCTATCTTTTAGGTACTGGAAAGTAGTTTCCTGCGTGTTGCCCCATCGGTAGGCGACACCCTCCTGTGTCAGTAGTGTAAGCGGCTGAGCGACTTTCGAGAAATCCTTGATAAATCGTCTGTAGTAACCCGCCAAACCCAAGAATTGGCGTATTTGCGGTGCAGGCCAGTTCCTGATCGAACTTTTCTAGATAGGGTTTGCACACCCTGTTCATAAAATCCATGAAAACTGCAGGTGCGTTCGTAAGCCCGAATGGTATGACAAGAAACTCGTAATGGCCGCAGCGAGTTCTGAATGCTGTCTTGGAGACGTCCTCATCCTGGACTCTCAGCTGATGATAACCAGACCTTAGATCAACCTTGGAGTAGTAACTCGACCTTTGCAACTGGTCGAATAAGTCGTCAATGCGTGAAAGAGGATAACGGTTCTTCACTTTGACCTTGTTCAGTTCATGGTAATCAATTTCACATCCTGAAGGTGCCATCCTTCTTTTTCACCGATAATTGGTATCTAATAGTTCTTGTAGTTCCCCAAGGCGAAGAGATAGGTCGGATAAATCCCTTATCCAAGATTCCTGGTAGCTGCGTCGATAGTTCTTCCGATTTTGGTGGAGCTAAGCGATACGGTGCTCGAGCTATGGGTGCTGCTCCTGGAGCGAGCTCGATTTGAAATTCGTCCTGACGATGCGGCGGTAGACCAGGTAAATCCTTACGAGACACCTGAGGAAAGTCGCGTACAACTGAATGGTCTTCCAACTTCTTTTCTTTCGCTGATGTGTCAGTAACGAGAGCCAAAATTGCGGTGTGGCCCTTCCGCAAACATTTCTGAGCCTTCAAGAAAGAGGTGATGCCAACCACGGCACCACTCTTGTCGCCTTGAACTTCGAGAGGTTCTTGACCAGAACGAGGAATGCGAACAATCTTTTCTTTGCATAGGATTTCTGCTTGCTGTTGCTGCTGGCGATTCCGATTTGCAAGCCGTGGGCTCCTGAATCCTTAGCTTCTGCTGTGCTCTGGCGATCACTATTCTTGTGCTGCTGCTGTGCTTGAGACCGAACGGTAGCTGAACCCTTGCTGGAATACCCATCCCATTTCCGCTTGTTGTCACTAGGAGTAGCGGGAGTAGCAGAAGTGGTAGCGGTAGTAATAGCGCTGATACAACTAGGCAGCCTGTTCTGTTCCACTGCCTGATCCGTGAGGCGATAAGCAAGACACTGAATGTCTTGAATGTTGTCGAGGTTAGCCGATGTAGCATGGCTCTGAATTTCTGAGGCTAGACCCTTGAGGTACAATTCGATATGCTTGCTTGGAGAGTCCACCATGGTTGGACACAAGATGGCCAGTTCGTTCGACCGTTTCGTATATGCATCAATTTCTGACCCCATCATTTTCAAATGGCAAAGCTCCACTTCCAACTTGTGGATGTCATCACGCGTGCAGTATCCTCTTTTAATGCGTTCTTTGAATTCGTTCCAAGGGGGTGGCGTTAGCAGCTGCCAACCCTAGTATCTGTACTTGCGCGTTCCACCAGGTTAGCGCGATTCCTTCCAAAGTACCAATGGCGTACTTGACCCTACGAGCCTCAGGGAATTCGCACATCTCGAATACTGACTCGAGCTTCCCAAACCAGTGGAGTAGTCCCACTGCTCCTTCTGTTCCATTGAATGTGCTTGGACGACAGTCCATGAAGTTCTTGAATGTGCAGACAGGTTGCTGTGCGTTCTGACTCGTTGCGCGAGAAAGATAGGTCAAGGTTAAGCGCGAGAGTTGGGTCACGAGAGTAGGATCTAACATCCTAGGATAGGTCTGTAATAGCAGGTTATACCTCCTGCTTGTGCGGCTGCAAGCGCCGCAGCAACTTGTTTGTTAATAAGAGCCGCCAACTGGGCTTGAGTCATGTCAACACGTCCAGACATGATCGAACAGTAAAGGTAGCATAAGTATGAATGGTTCGCGAGTAGGGCGATGACAGAAAAGTGTAGGCACATAGGTGTTCTTAAGCAGTAACAAGTAGTGAGCAAAGTAATGTAAGCATACTACGAGCAAAGTTCTATGCAATTCTAGCATGTAGGCAATAAACATAAACCTTATTACCTAGGATGTCGAGTCTTGCACGTGGAGCGAAGCGTCGTTGTGGATCGTTGAGAGCACTGTTCTGGTTATAGTCTGGTTTTAATAAAAACGTTTTCCCCATATTAAAACCAAGTTCTCTATAACCAATGGCTCTGATACCAATCTGTCACACCCCCAAAATCCACCCGCGGAGTATCACCGCTTGGGAGCGTGACTGACCAGGATCAAGCCACCAATCATACAGAACAATACATATAATAAAAGTAATTGTCATTTAAACCAAACCAATTCCATATGAAAGGTGTTCCAATCCATAAGAAAGTTATCATTGTTTAGTGGAAGCGTATTATTAGAAATCCCATAGTAAATAAGTATCAAATATCAAAAGTGTTTAACAAGATAATCACGATCCAAGCCCCACAACGACCAGCTTCTCCGTGTGCAAGCTCCATATACCTAACGACCTGCAAGGCATGTAACAGAGGATCAACAACTAGTTGAGCGAGTTCACAGAAAGTAAATGCGTAATAGTAGGTTCGTTTGTAACAGGTGGCTCTACTGGGCCGTTAGTACGTTCTATTGGTGGGGGCTTCCCATGTTGTATAACCACTAGACTACTCGTAACCATATGTGTTCTTCACAATCCGAGAACAGTAGTAAGTATAGGTTCACGTAGGTCTTACGTGAGTATCCTTCACATCCGAGGATAGTAATTAAGCATAAGTATCCTTCACAACCGAGGATAGTAATATGTATAGGTATCCTTCACAACCGAGGATAGTAATATGTATAAGTATCCTTCACAACCGAGGATAGTAGTAAGTATATGTGTACGTAGATCGCACGTATGTGTCCTGCACAACCGAGGACAATGGTATGGTAGTCTAGTAATAGTGTAAGTACAGTTCTATTCAATCTCAATCCTTCAATCCCAATTCCCGTGCCCTGGGAATCCCATGCCTTAGTAAGGGTGTGAACTCACCTTGGTTTGCTCGGTATGCTATGTTATGCACTCACAAGTAATCAGGCAAGTCCTATTGTATGCATGTGTAATAAATCAGTTCATGTTCGTATTAATACGCAGGTAATCTATATCGTAGAGCGTTTGACAGTTAACATCATGTATCATATAAGATAGCGTTCTTGGTTAATACGATCAAGGTTCTTCAGTAACACAATCAACAGTGTCATCGTGTTTAACGAGATCAACCTACTTAACAAGGTAACAAGTTCTGGCAGAACTCACACACTTAACACAGTTAACACTTAACGCAGTTATCATATGCAACAGGAATAATGACAAAACAGTATTAGTTAACTAACGAGGTTAACAAACAGTTAGAGTTCACAACTTAACAACATATCAATGGTTTACATGTTTAACTACGTTACATACTTAACAGGATTTCAAGCATAAGATAACAGAGTTAACTATTTACAGAGCTACCATCTAACTGTTTTTACTAAGTGAACAAGGTTAGGCATATACACATTAAAACATCGGACAAAGCCTTGTGCTTGTGGCCAAAAACTCGGACTTATTGGCATATATTAAAGAAGTTCGGACTTAATACATGATATATGGAACTCGGACTAGTGGGGGGGGGTTTCCCCCTTCATAAAAGTCGGACCAAAGGAGAGGGGTAAGAAAACTCGGTCCACATGTGGTCATGAAACTCAGACCACCTTAATTACATGAAACTCGGACCACCTTAGACTTACAAGGTCGGACAAGTAACAATAAGACAAACTCGGACATGGGGGTTTCCTCATGAAACTCGGACCTAACCCCTAATGCAAACTCGGACCAGTTTGGGGACTCAAGAAACTCGGACCCATTGTTTCTTGTAAGCTCGGACATAGTGATTCATTGACAAACTCGGACACTATGCTTGATAAAGAGTTCGGACTTGACAATATATAAACAAAACTCGGCCTAACCATTCCCCACATACTCGGACTCTATGTTATATGATTAAAACTCGGCCCTCATTTTAAATAATGTTCGGACTTCAAGTTTTCAACAACAATTTCGAACATCCAGAGCTTTATACAAGAAACTCAGACATCATGAGTTTCTTTTTAAACTCGGGCATGGCATACTTTATAAAAACTCAGACTACATCCTCATGTTCAGTAGTTCGGACCTAAAAACTCAGACAAACATTTCGACCTACGATCATTGCGATTAAAGCAGTTACGTTTCTTGTTTTTCATACGAATGAAAACCCTAATTATACATTTTCTCAATGCAGAATCAACACAACAATCATTATTTCTTCATATCATGCATCAATATCATCAAGGGGATCAATTATACAATTAGTGCATCATCATAATCACAATAATCATAATCAAATTAATGTACAGAACCATCAACACAAAGCTAGGGTTTGCAAGCATTCTAATTACCAAGAATTGATAAAATCAGGAAATCAATAAACAATAATCAATAAGCAATTACCTTGAATGATTCTAGAGAAATAGAGAAATCGAAAGCCTTGTGCCAATGATGGTGGTGATGATGATTGCTAGGGAATTAGAGAGTTACAAGTACGTGTTTTGGTTTTGTGTGCAAATGATTAGTGAAATGAGATTAGGGTTAAGTATCTAGGATTTCACTAATTACTCTCTACCTCCCTAAGTATTATATTTTACACATGCACACCACCTCATAACCATTTCATAGTTCCACCACCAAGTTTACATATTTGACAAGTTTATCACAATTAACACGTGACGATGCAAAATCTCACAACACACTTCATTGTATCAACACATATACAATTCCATAGCAACTAATTGTGAAATCAATCAACTAAATAATACAAGAACGTGCAATAAATGCGAAATAGAAATCTTGGAAATTCGAGTTGTCACAAAACACCCCATATTTGAGGTGTCTGGTCGATCAAAGCAGAAGAGGGGCGATTCCCCAATCTCAAAACCCTAACATCACAAAACACACAAAATGAAGGCTTAATCCAAGTTGAAATCGAATTCTGAATATAGATTCGTGATCACCTCATCAAGGGGATCATAAGGTATGTCAAATTAGGTTGTTTTGATTCAACCAAAATTTCTTGCATATGATTGAAATTGAATGTGAGCTTAATTATGTGTTATAAACATGAAATTAGAAGTGATATGAGGTTTAGGGACAAACCCTAGACGATTTCTTGTCAAAATCTTGCATGATACTAGTATGGATCAAAATCACTATAGTGGGTGGTTAATAAGTTAGTAAAACTTGATAAACACTAGGATTAAGACTCTTGTTCTAGTGTAAACTGAAATTATGAGATAATCCCTAAAATCATTGATGTTAAAAATATGTGTATATTGTCTAATTGAAGTTAATTTGGATGATAATTTCAAGTCATGAACTTGGTTTAGATCATGTAGAAATTTGACCCGCTAGGTGTTTGATAAAACGCCTAAATTAGGGTTAAAATGTTAAAGGTTGGGTAAAACGCAGATTTGAATATGTTAAGAAAATGATGCGTTAAAGCTTAAGAAAGAGTTCTAAACTTGTTATGAATTGAACTCTTTAGGCAAGGAATCCGGAACGTCGAGCGGACACGCCAGAGGGGATACACGTGGAAAAGGAGTGCTTTAAAGGTACGTGAATTTAGTCTCGTTAAATTACGAATATATGTTTGAGTTTAATGTATCGATAGAATCGTAGTGTGAAGGATGCGTTTGATGCATTCTAAAGTGGCGTAGTTCACTCGAACATCAAACGGGTCAAAATAAAGACTTGGGATTGGGTTTGACTTGTTAATGAAGTGATGGTTTTCACTAGATAGTCAAACGCATTGAATAGATGTTAAGAGGAATCATGACAATAGTGACCATGATTGTTACTTGAATTAATAGAGTTAAATTGATAAGGAACCGTTTGGTAGTCATCACATTGGAGGACTTTCCGCAAGATGAGCCAACGGGTCGAATAATGGTGTAAATTGTAGTATTGGTGTCTAATTAGTTAGGAATGGCGACATCAATCACAAGAGCACTAAACCATGGAATTGGTAAGGAAATGCGAGTGATGCTAAGCCCCGGATGTTTGGTGAAAACGCCTGAAGGTTGCTATTGTATGGTAGTAAAGTTATGTAAATTGTTGATGCACGGAATGTCTGTTGACTACGTCTACTTGAAGTCTGAAGTCAAGAATGGTCTATAGGGGGTCAAAGTGTAAATATTGTGTAATATAGACTTAGGACCGCTTATGTGTCAATGTTGTAAGGTGAACCGCTTTTGTGTCATGAAGCCTGGACCGCTTTTAGGACATTAGAGTGTGGATCGCTTATGTGACATTGGTGCTGGATCGCTTATTTGGACTGTCACATAAGCGACCCAGGTTATCTATAAATAGGTTGAGCGGTTCTTCATTTGTAATAGTGTATGTATGTGCTAAGGTGCCGAAACTCTGCTGAAATTTTATCAGAAAGCAATACAAACACAAGGAATTAAAAGGATTAGCTGTTGTTACTTTACTTACGTTGATTCCGCCTTCGTATGTGAAGATGAACTACTTCGACTGACTTTTCGGGTCATAGAACGGTCCAACAAGTGGTATCAGAGCTCAGGACGAGGAGTTCATACTACGACAGCATAGATCTGCAGAAATCTCTCTTTTCTACTCACTTTCTCTCACATTTTTTCAGTTTCCAGTGATTCCAACGGTCAAAATGGTCTGAATTTCGAGTATAACGTGTAAAATACACTATTAACAAACCCTAGAAAGAATCAGGTGAAAATACGAACTAAAAATGGTTAAAACAGGCTAAAAAGTGTGATTCGCTTTTTCGAACATTGAGGACCGCTCGAAATCAAGTCTTGAATCGCTCGAAATTATCTTTCAGGACCGCTTTTCTGAACATTCTGAACCGCTTTTTCGGACATTTTCACTGCTAGGATCGCTCGAACGGACATTACCTGGACCGCTCGAACGATCATCTCTTGAACCGCTCGAACGATCATTTTCTGGATCGCTCGAAGAACAGTTGTGACTCGTTTTTCTGACAAAGTGTGGATCGCTCATACGTACACTTTGTTGGATCGCTCGTAAAGACATAAGTGTCTGATCCGTTTATTTGGACATACTCTGGATCGCTTTTGTGAACTGATATTTTTCAAAACCAAAATTTTTCTAAGTGTTGTTTGATTTTGCAGGTACAATCAAAATGGATGATATTTTCTTAAATCCGTTCAGTGATATGTACGCATTCTCGGGTAGTACAGAAAACAACGATACGTCATCAAGCAATAAAGATAAAAGTCCACCGAAAGAAAGAAAGAAAGAAGCATGGGAGTCCGAGAGCGCATTTGGAACATTCAACAAACCCCCAAAGCTTATGGCTATAGAGGATTATAGTAGGTGGGCAACAAAGTTTGAAGACTGATGATGGCATTTGCATTTCCAAGCTGGAAAAGCATGAAAAATGGCTATGCAAATGGCAAGAAGAATGGTGAAGCTTTGAGATCAACTGAAGAAATTGATGCTTTTGTGGCAGAACAAAAGTGTGTAGCATTGCTTTTCCAATCCGTCCGAGAAGACATCATTTCCTTGATCGATTACACAAATGCACAAGATTTGTGGAATAAACTGAAAGCAAAATGTATAGGAAGCGAGGAAATTGTAAAGAATAAGAAGAAACTTCTTCGGAAAGAATTTGATATGTTTGGGTGTATGAAAAATGAATCAGTGGGTAAAATGATTGAACGGTTTGGTCATCTTAAGCTGGAACTTGTTCGACATGGGATCAATTATCCTGATGATGAGATAGTTGACAAATTGTTTGATTCACTACCTGATGAGATGGATTGGAGATATTATGCATTGATGTTAAAGAACACTATTGCTCCTGACAACTTGAAACCAGATGTTGTGATTGAGAAACTTGAAAGTCATGAGCTAGAGTTGAAGAAAACATACAAAGTTAATCACTCATCCTATCAGCAGAATCTGGATTTGTATTATCCAAAAAGCTTGATGCCGAAAGCTACTTCTCCGAAAACGGCATTTTCTGCTGAGAATGTTTCTTCAACAAACAAAGAAAGTCAAAGCAGTTCAAGTAGTGGAAGTCACAGTGGGTATCACAGTGGATCTACGTCTTCTACAAATCGTTCTGATGCGAAGTTTTCGTGCAACATTGCAATCGATTTGAAGAATGCACAAAACTTTGACGAAGAATCGGCCAAGCAACAGATGGTTTTTCTAGCGTCTGTTTTGGAGTCCTATGAAGGTTTGGTAGCCGAGAAGATCGGAAATACAAATCTGACCAAAGAAGACTACGATCAGATAGATCCCGAGGAAATGGAGCTTATTGACATTCGTTGGGCAATGGCAAGTGCTGTTAGACGTGCGCAACGTTTTATGGAAATTACCGGGAGGAAATCAATTGGTGGTCCGTCAACAAAGCTTGGGTTCGATAAGTCAAAAGTGACGTGTTTTAAATGCAAACAAAAGGGCCATTTCAAGCGAGAATGTCGGAATGCATACGTTGATGAATCTGAAAATCCATTTCGTGACGATTATTACAAGAAGGCAATCTACCATCAAAATAAATCGGAGCCGCCCAGACTAAAGCAGGCTGAAGAGCAAAGAGAAAAGTCAAGGGCTTTAGCTGTGATCTATGATGATGAGGGTTACGATTGGAGCAAAGAGGTTTTGCCGGAAGATGATGCCATTGGTTATGCTTTCATGGCAAGTCATGATGAACCGATTCCTTGGAAGGATGATCGTACAGAGGAACAGAAGTACCAATACAGGAAGTTGATTGCTGAAACAAAGATTATCAGACTTTCTGGTGTATACTTGGAAGCAAGAAGAGCAAATCGTTGGGATCCAGACAGAGAGTGCTATCTTGATCGGTATGGCAATGTGGCGGTTGATGACAAAACGCTAGATATTGAAGCCATCATTCAGGAATACAAAGAAGATGATGAATACTGGCAGCATAAGTGGTGGGGAACACCAACTTCGAAGATGATTGAGGAGGAGAAAGAAAAAGAGAGAAAGGAAAAAGAAGAGAGAGAGAAGAAGGAAAACGCAGAGACTGAGAGATCAAAGATGGTTGATACGGAGAATTCAGAGAAAGTGGCTGACCAAGTGCTAGCTGCGAAAGCACTTGAGGTAGATTCTATTTCTGTTTCTGAGTCAAAAGAGAAGGTCAGTCAAAGTGTGTCAACATCCAGGTTAGGTAATAAAGTCGATGGAAATGTTGACTGCAAAAATTGCAACAAACAATGCAATTTTTGTAGTACTGTCACGTATTTGAATGATGAGAAATTGAAAAATCTGAAATCAAAAGTTAAAACTTTTGAAGATCAGATTCTTGATCGTGACACAGAGTTAAAAGTTTCAACTGAACGGTTTAATGAATTAACCACTAAATGTGACAAAATTACAACTGAAAATGAAAAGTTAATTCTGGAAAACCGTCAGATCTCCGAAAAATTTGAGAAACTTAAAAGTGTTGTGAAAGACAGTGATGATCGAAATGGAAAAACATTCAAAGAAAACGAACATCTAAGAGCTGTGTTGCAATTAAAAGAAAAATCAATTAATGAACAACTGGATGAGATTGCAAAATTAAAACTTAAGGTTAAAGAAGTTGAGATTGAAAATGAAAGAATTCAGTTGAAATTAAACAGTTATAGCTCAGCTAGCTTTGTTTTGCAGCACATCGTTCCCAAACCTATAGGAAAAAACAAAGCTGGTCAGGACGTGTTTTCTGATGGAACGGGTGTAGGGTTTCACAAAGTTCCACCGCCAATTTTAGACAACTACACGAAAAAGCAGTCTAGTTTGGTGGAAATTGAGGAAGAAAGTGATGTTACACTTCCTGAGAACATTGATGTCACGTTCACGTCTTCCAATGAAGAGGGTGTCCAAAATGATGTGGTGAAAAGTGTGATAGACAAAGTGCTTAAGCCGGATTGTGACACTTCTGAGGAGGATGGGTGTTTTCTAGATAAATACATTCCGAAGCAAAAGTCCAAAAACAACTTATATGATGAATCTGATCTTGTCATGTACAAGATGTCGGGATCGGATAAGTTGTTTTCGGATTCTGAGTTTCCATTAGAGAATGTTAATCTGAACAAATTGACAAATGTTTTCAAACTGGTCGAAGTCGAGTTGTCAGCAGTGAACAATCTGAGTCGAAAGAAAGAGAGGGTTTACAACAAGAAAGCTGTTTATCCACCACGTTTTTACAATAACAACAGAAACAATTGGTCGGGTGGTTATCAGGGGGGTAAACCATTTCATAAAAGAAATGTTTCAAACAAGAGGTATGTCGAAAAGAAAAAGTTTGTGAATAGTTCAAGTTCACTTGCTGATGAAGAAAAAGAAATTTTTACAAAATCAAACAAAGAATTTTTTGAGAAGAGAGCTTCACAGGCTCAGTCTGAAGGCACGAGTAGGGTAGTTGATACTCGTACTTGTTTTAGATGTGACCAGGTTGGTCATTTTGCACGAAAGTGTACATATGTGAAGCCTAAGACTGAAGCTGTGAAGGTTCAACAAAAGAAAGTTGATGTGAAGGGTAAAACACCGATGTATGTTGAGAAGAAAGTTGTTGGGAAGAAAAACGTTAAAATTGACAACGTAAAAGCAAAAACTGAACCCGTAAATAAGTTGGTAACTCAAAATGATAAATTTGATAAAAGGGTTGCAGTAACTCAACAGGTGTGGAAACCAAAAATTGAATCAAAAGTTGAGAAGAAAGTTTCAAATTCTAAGGAGAAAAAGGCTGAAGAGCCAATTATTGTTGATTATGATGCAAATTTTCCGCCTCTCAAGGCTGAAAATTTCAAAATTCAAATTGCAAGAGTCAAGGTTGCACCTAAGGCTGATGAGGCCTGGGTGGACTCTATGTTTGACTAAACAGTTTGAATTGCCGGAGCTTCCTGGTTTGCGAAGCATGAATCGGCATCTTTCTTGACGTTGTTTAAATGATGATTTGTTATGTGCAGTATCTTCCAAAACTTGTATCCAGGTGGATAATGGATAGTGGAGCTTCAAGGCATATGACAGGGAAGACCGCATTGCTGTATGATGTGAATGACATTAATGGTGGTTACGTGGGTTTTGCGGGTAATCAAGGAGGCAGGATCATAGGTGAAGGAACACTATCAAATGGCATTATCACGTTTGAGAGAGTTAACTACATCGCTGAGCTGGAGAACAACCTGCTGAGTATCTCCCAGATCTGTGACAGGATGTATACTACTTATTTCACCGACAAAGAATGTTTGATCTTGAAACCGGGATTTGTGATACCTGAAGAGTGGATCATCATGAGGGCACCAAGAGTCAACGATCTGTACGTGTTGGACATGAGCGTTGCTACTACAACCACGGGTCAGGCTCATTGTTTTGTGTCCAGAGCAACGGAAAAAGAGTCAAGATTATGGCACTGAAAGATGGGGCATATTCATCTAAGGAAAATGAATCACTTAGTGCATAACGACTTGGTCACCGGAGTGAATATTAAAGGTTTTCATCTGGAAGGGGAGTGCATAAGCTGTGTCAGAGGCAAACAGAAGAAAAAGTCACACCCTACAAAACAAGTCAATTCAGTTTCGAGACCTTTGGAAAGACTTCACATGGATTTGTTCGGTCCAGTGAATGTTAAGAGTATAACAGGAGATTCCTACTGTTTGGTCGTGACTGATGACTACTCCAGATTTTCGTGGGTCATGTTCTTGAAAACGAAAGACGAAACCTTTGATAGTTTGGTAGTTTTGTTTAAGAAAATTGAGAATCTGTACCAGAGACCAATTTGTAGAATTCGAAGTGATAATGGTACTGAGTTCAAAAACAGTAAGATGGAGGAATACTGTGATGAAAGAGGTATACTGCATGAGTTTAGTGCTCCGTACACTCCTCAGCAAAATGGAGTTGCAGAACGCAAGAATCGGACGCTAATCGAGACAGCCAGAACAATGCTTACAGATTCCAAGTTACCAATCAATTTTTGGGCTGAAGCTGTTTCTGCTGCATGCTATACTCTCAACAGAGTTCTTACTGTGAAGAAGTTCAACAAGACGTGTTTTGAGCTAATCAATAAACGCAAGCCAAATTTGAAGTATCTAGAACCGTTTGGGTCACCCTGTACGGTAATAGAGCCGAACGGCAAGTTTGGTTCAAAGAACTTTGAAGGAATATTTGTTGGATATTCAGGTCCTACACGGCGTGTCTTTGTTCCAAGCGAAAAGCGTATTATTGAAGCAGCAAATGTTGAATGTCAGGGTTATACAATGCCGCCTCAGAATCCTGGGGATTCATGGCGTTTTAATTATGACAAACTTTGGGAGTCGTTTGACATGAGAGAAGAATCAGAGGAAGAGGAAGATTTCTTTGATGAGCTGGATATTTTACGAGAATATGAATCGTCGCTCAGGTTTCCAGCAGAGTATTCTAGCAGACCTCGGGAGACTTCGAATGATGATGAAGCAGGTCCTAGTAACGCTGGTGAACATGATGATGAAGTTGCTCCTGGTAATCAGTCGGAAGTGAATGATAATCAAGAAGCTGAAAACATGCCAGTTTTTGACCATGGTGATTCAGATCTTGAGGGGGAGCAAATCCAGTTATCAGGTCAAACAAACCAAGTTGGTGAACAAGATGCAGAGCAGAATGTTACTAATCTGGAGGGAAATGTAGAAGTTCCAAGCGAAGTGATGCCGCGAACTCTTTCTTATCATCCAGAGGAGTTAATAATAGGAGAATCACAATCGGGCGTTCGGACGAGACGTCAAATTGACCAGGGCTTAACATGTTTTTATTCTACAGTAGCACCTTTACAAACTGAATTTTCATTAAGTTGTTTTATCTCGCAGGTCGAACCGCGGACTTACAAAGAGGCGCTTACTGAAGACTCTTGGGTCATAGCGATGCAAGAAGAATTAAGTCAGTTTGAGAAGTTAGGTGTGTGGAAGTTGGTTGATCTACCGGATGGTCAAAGAAAAATCAATACAAAATGGGTTTTCAAATGTAAGAGGGACGACAGAGGAGTGGTTGTAAGGAACAAAGCTCGACTCGTTGTTCAGGGCTTTAGTCAACAGGAGGGGATTGATTTTACCGAAGTCTATGCTCCTGTCGCACGACTAGAGGCTATCAGAATTTTCCTAGCATTTGCGTCTTGGAAGAATTTCAAAGTATTTCAGTTAGATGTTAAATCAGCGTTCCTTTACGGGAAGGTCAAAGAGGAGGTTTATGTTGGTCAGCCGCCGGGCTTTACTGACCCAATCCACAAGAACAAAGTTTATCTGCTGGATAAAGCGTTGTACGGTCTACATCAGGCGCCGAGAGCCTGGTACGAGACTTTTCTCAACACCTACTCGCTAACCAGTTCATCCGTGGAAAAGTGGATGCCACTCTCTTCACTAAAGTCGTTGATGGTCATCTTCTGATAGTACAAATTTATGTAGACGATATTATTTTTGGGTCGACGAATGAGAAATTATGCAAAGATTTCGAACAGGTGATGAAGCAGAAATTTGAAATGTCTTCAATGGGGGAGATGAAATTCTTTCTGGGATTACAAGTTGAACAACTTCCTGAAGGGATTTTCATTCATCAAACGAAGTACGTGCATGATATTCTGGAGAAATTTGGAATGTCAAGTTCTACTCCAGATGCTACCCCACTTGCGACTAATCATGGGATTCACCCGGATCTCACCGGAGACAGGGTTGATGAGACACTTTATCGATCCATGATAGGTTCTTTGATGTACCTAACTGCTTCACGGCCTGACATCATGTACCCAACGTGCCTCGCAGCAAGATTTCAGTCTAACCCGAGAGAATCGCACATGATTATTGTGAAGAGGATTTTACGTTACTTGAAAGGCACACCCACATTGGGGTTATGGTATCCTCGCAAAGGCGATTTTACACTTGAAGGGTTTTCCGATTCAGATTTCGGATGCTGCAAAGTTAACGCGAAATCAACAACTGCAGGATGCCAGTTTTTTGGTCCGAGATTGGTTACTTGGCAGCGTAAGAAACAAACATCTGTGGCACTATCTACATGTGAAGCGGAGTATGTTTCTGCTAGCAGTTGCTGCTCTCAGATCCTGTGGATACAGCAACAGATGCGCGACTACGGTTTGCAGTTTCTTAACACACCTCTGTTTGTTGATAATGAGGCCGCAATTAATATAACTAAAAATCCGGTACATCACGCTAAAACTAAACATATTGAGATTCGTCATCACTTTATTCGCGATTGCTTTGAGAAAAAGTTGATACGAATTGAGAAAATCCACACTGACGAACAAAAAGCTGATTTGCATACCAAAGCTTTTGATAAAAATCGCTTTCAATATTTGTTAAAACTTAATGGTATGAAATTGCTCTCGGTGTCGGATGGGGTTGTGAGCGTTGATGAGAGTACTGTTGCGGATGAACATGAGAAACAATCTGCGATGGTTTGTCGATTTTTTACGTGTTTTGGTATTTAGGGGGAGATAGATAGTTGTACATATTTTATTTTCATAAAAATACAAAAACAGTAAAAAATGCAAAAATCCAAAAACATGATAAAATTGAAAAAGAGCTTGTGTATATAGGGAAAATGATAGTACATCAGCTAGACAATTACAGTATGCTAAAGATTTGGAAAGATAAAATGAGTTAAACAGTCTCACTAATGATGTGTCGATAGGTTTTCGTACATTTAGTAGATTTATTCGGGATATAAACCTAAAATTTCAAACTGGTGAAATTCGTGGGGAACACTACTTGGATATATAGGTAACCCCTGAAATCTCGTTTGAAAGGTCTCGTATTCTGATATACTAGGCGGTTATACTCTATGATGTCTGGGGTATTATTCCGGGACTTCTGCTGAACGGTGGTTCTGACCTAGTCCCTGGCTAATAATTTCACCAAAATGCTTGAAATACAGCATAAAGCCCTCAGCTGATTAGACAATAAAATTGATAGTCAGTTGTTGTAGCTGAAAAGATTCTCTAAAGGGAACACACTGCAAAGTCGAAGCTGATATCTCTCTGCTGAACGGAAGTTCTGACCTGAGATCCCTCAGTTCTCGCATACCCTAATTTATGTACAGACATCATTGTAGTATCTTTGCCTGTAAGACTGAATATTGGGATTCTGGATACGGGAGTATATTCAAGAGGTGGGACACATGAATCGATCTATGTTCTTAAAACACTTAAACAGTATCCTGAATAGATTGAAGTTTGTATGAGAATTTAAGATGGATCAGTATATCGACAATCGAGGTGAATTGTTTAAATCTGAGTATGTAATATAGCTTAACGGTACTTGTAATCTGTCTGAAAAGCTGATATGATTCCCTGACACGCTCGCCAAAAATAAATTTGTATATAGTTTATTTTCTGCAATTTAAGTTTTCTGTTATTTCATTTCTTAGTTTAGATCAGCCTAAAATCCAAAAAGATTTTATTTCTGCTTTATTTTAGACAAACCAGAGTGGAAAGTTGATTGTCGGATTCTAGCAAAATGAAGCAGATGCAGGAGATTCTGAGCTGAAGATCGAGGAGAGCTTACATTGTTGGAAAATGTTTTGTTTTCAAAGTTATAATCAAGTTCATTAAGTTGATACTTGTTATTTTTCAGAAAATTGGAAAATTGTTTTACTAAATCAGTTTGTTTCGTCACAAGATCAACTAGGGTCATTAAGTTGAACTTGGTAGATTAATCAAGTATTCAGGGTCATTAATTTGAACTTGAAAACTTGAATGGATTTCTAAAACTGATTGTATTAGTGTTTATTGCTTGAAAAGATAGATTGTAATGTTATTGGTTGAGTAACAGGTTTGGACGATATTTCCCAACGGAGGCAAACTGTAAAATTTTGAACCAGATATCTCAAGATTCCAGCATAATGAGAGGGGGAGTCAGTGAGAGGGAGAGTCTGGATCAACAGCTAATGGGAAGCTTGTAGATAAAGCTAGAAGTCAGTCCGGGAATCTGTGAAGATTGTTTGAGGTGACAGACAGAGTTGGTGAAAAGTCAAAGACTAAAGACTACGGATCTGAAGATGCTAAAAAGACTACGTCAACATCCAAGGGGGAGTCTGTTGATGCACGGAATGTCTGTTGACTACGTCTACTTGAAGTCTGAAGTCAAGAATGGTCTATAGGGGGTCAAAGTGTAAATATTGTGTAATATAGACTTAGGACCGCTTATGTGTCAATGTTGTAAGGTGAACCGCTTTTGTGTCATGAAGCCTGGACCGCTTTTAGGACATTCGAGTGTGGATCGCTTATGTGACATTGGTGCTGGATCGCTTATTTGGACTGTCACATAAGCGACCCAGGTTATCTATAAATAGGTTGAGCGGTTCTTCATTTGTAATAGTGTATGTATGTGCTAAGGTGCCGAAACTCTGCTGAAATTTTATCAGAAAGCAATACAAACACAAGGAATTAAAAGGATTAGCTGTTGTTACTTTACTTACGTTGATTCCGCCTTCGTATGTGAAGATGAACTACTTCGACTGACTTTTCGGGTCATAGAACGGTCCAACATAAATATAGTGGGTCGAATATCTAAATAGAGATTTTAGTGACTAAGCCCGTAAACCAAATTTTCGGGATAACAATTATGGTAGACACGTAGGTAATTTAAATACGGTCGTGTAGGAAAAAGAATCACTAAAAACGGACTTACGGATCATAAGTTATGGCGATTTTAAGTTGGGATTGAATAAACATGGAGCTGGGTATGTGCAGCAACAACTGAACCAACATTCTGTGAAAAAGGGGGCTAGGCGTCACGCGACGCCCCCCCCCCCTTCCGGGAAAACTGTATTTTTTTTTTTGTTGACCCATGAAACTTGTTTATATCCATTCTAGTATTATCAAAACTAACATTTGATGTGGTTTTGACCTTAGGTGACTATGGTGAACTTACGGATGGCGATCAAGCAAATGTCCAAGAACCGAACACGACTTTTGAAGCTTCCGCTATGTTTTAACCTTTAATAGGCTATGTGTATGGGATGTAAACAAATTGTTAAACAACTTTTGAACGCTTTGACTTAGTCGTTAGTCGACTAAGGTTTTGCTACTTTTGAACTTTACTTATGAAATCTATGTTATAACTAGACATCTTTCATCTAAAATGCTATAAATTGATAATATATTCAAGTAAAAATTAGACGGGTGTTACAATCGGAAAATCGGAACTTTGGCGAGATTGAAATTCGAAGAATGGGACTAGTTATCAAGATGTGGGTTTCACCCCTGGCTTGGTAACATGGTACCCAAGTGTGGTTGGTACTTATCAAACGATAAGGGTCCACAAGAATATGGAATGGAAATTTCCTTCAAGATTTGGATATCACTCCTAACTTGAGGGTAAATTTCGTGCAAAATGTCAACTACAGCTGAATGAAAGTCATCACCAAATGTGCGAATCACCCCTATTTTGGTGAGTTGTTTCGATTGTGTTATAAGAGTGTCTTCACCAAGCCTCCAAGTGTGTATTGTGTTATCCTTAGGAAAGGCATGTATATTTAGAGACAAAAGAGAATAGGTAAGAAACAAGCAAGATTGAAGGCAAGTAGTTTTAAAGAACACATAAGAATAATGTTTCTAAACTATAGACTATGTAAAAGCATTCCTAATTTTCCTAATTCCCTATAGTTATGGCTCTGATACCAATCTGTCACACCCCAACCGACGGCGGAAACATCGGAGTGAGACGAAAACAAATCGCTCAAAGCATCATACCACTAAATGTGACAATATAATTAAATCATAATTTTCATAAATGACTAAAGTAAATACATTTTTCCAAACAAAAACAAATTGTAGCCAAACATGAATATTGTTTATTATTAAAGCGAGTTTCTAAGTCCATCCTAACTTGATTTCTTCACCACTTCGTCTAATCCACCTGCAACATGTATTAAAATAACGATCAACAAAAATATTGGCAAATATACAAGTTTGATACATAGCATAGTAATAAAATGTTTAAACGTGCTCATATCCAACATGAATAACACATACAAGTTACTAATATGCTGAACTAGTGTAACTGATGTGCTAAAAGTAGTTTAATGAAAACAACTAAAATTAACCTACATCTAGACTCAAAGTAATACTCTAAACTCGACTAAACTACTAACTGGCAAGTGAACCGGTCGACTCTAGTAAAGCTAAGTAAGTCCGGATATCGAACCCACGAGACTCTAATTAATTACGATAATTACTTATTCTAGACTGACTCTGGCACGAAACTTGTCACACCCCAACCGATGGCGGAATCATCGGGGCATGGCACTGAGCGAAACAAATTGTCCAGAAGTTTCCATAACAATTAT
This sequence comes from Helianthus annuus, assembly GCF_002127325.2. Lineage (NCBI taxonomy): Eukaryota > Viridiplantae > Streptophyta > Magnoliopsida > Asterales > Asteraceae > Helianthus > Helianthus annuus. The sequence continues at coordinate 121,683,264 of NC_035443.2, forward strand.
CATCACTATTCAGTTTAAATAACATGTCCCATACCGTGTCCCAAATAACAAATAAATTATTACAGATAACAACCAGTCAAGTATTTTGTTCCGACAACTCAGATTTAAATAAAACAAATAAATATTGTTCAAATGCTCCTAAAGACCCAGTCGGACAAGATCTACAAACAACTATGCTCGAGACGCATGTTCCTGACAGACAACTATTTGTTGGAGGCCTCTAAAGCTTTATTCTAGCCTCGCTTTCCTAGCAAGCAAACATCTTAAACACCTGTCACATATGTTAAAATAAAGTCAATACATATAATGTAAAGGTGAGCATACAAGTTTGATAATAGCATATAGAGTTCGAATAGTTTACGCATAACCAGCACGTACACAGAGGAAAACGAAGCATGTTAATTATCGACATGGATCTATCGATACCAATGACTGCGGGTTTATTGTCCGAGACAGTTCGGAATACATGATTACCACCGTAATCCATGCAAGTAATTGTCCTTAACAACCCCCGTGTGAACGGGTGCTGAGTCCATACTATAGTACTACGTCATTAAGGCAGGTAGACAACATTCCACGTGTAAACACAATCAACAAGCATTCATTTAGTCACGTAATACATGCAAGTCGGTTAGCGTTCAAATAGTTGAGTAGTGTGATCGATTGTGTTTTGATATAAGTAACATATGTAACACCCAAAAGTGCTAAAAGCAAAAAGGGATCGAGTATACTCACAGCAATTGATTGATGGATTGAAGGGAGCGCTTGAGAGTAGGGTTAGCCTGAATAGTTCGATAGCATAACGATGAATACACGTAAAATGGAAACAAGTGTAAGTGGGTCGAACGGCCTGGTCGATCGAACAGCAGGTTCGATCGAACGGGTTGTTCGTTAGGTTGGAAGGTCCATTCGGACAGTCTGTTCGATCGGCCGGTAGGCTCGATCGGCTGGACTGTTCGAGTGGATTGTTTCTTCCTTTGAGTAGGATGTGCTTGTGTATGATGGTTTGACATTTTGAAGTTTTCGTTGTGGTATTTGAGAACACTGAAATGTTCTTACCTTTCAGGTCGATCGATCGAACGGTCTGTTCGATCGGCCGGCTTAACCGATCGGTTAGGAACTTCAGTAGTAGTCCTCAGCAGGATGTCACTTGATCGAACAACATGCTCGATCGAACAGCATGCTCGATCAGGTAGCATTCCAATACGTCGAACGAATTTGAAAATCGATTAAGGGTTGAAGCATAGTATCTCATGATCCGATGAGTAATGTTATCAAACAGCTCGTTCGATCGAACATCACCTCGTTCAATACTATACTTCATGAAATTGTCAAAGTGTGGGGCCACTTGCTAGCCGATCGGCTGGCCTGGTCGATCGGCTGACATGTCCGATCGGTTGGGCTATTCGTTCGGACAACCTAACCGTTCGGTCAGCATCCTGACCTGGTCGGCCTGTTTGTCTAACACTTGGCTGTTTGGTTATTTGACGTTATTTCGAGGTAGTTTGACAACGAGCTGAACCATGGAACTCTCGTTCTCACTTGTTTACCCTGTTCGGACAGGAATCACCCAAGTCCGGCCGGTAAACTGTTCAGAACGGTAGTTTGATGTTTAACCTGAAGTCGATGAACCTCGTAGATAGAGTCCTAGTCTTGAACCACTCATCCACTAGAATGACTGGTGAGTTGACTCAAGCTCTATTTCTATCGTTTTGACGGCATTGAGTGTAAAAGAGTTGAAAGAAAGTTGGAAATCCTTCCTTCAATCCTACACACCATGTAAATGTTCAGATCTTTGATAGATCTTAGCTTGTGTATGTGGAAATCGGTTAGATCCAAGCTATTCATGGTGGATTAAGGCCAAAACACGATGTTCTTGAAGAACACCATGATGTCATCATCCTAGAATGCTTAGATCTTGATGATTTCACGGTTGGAAATCAAGATTTGAAAGATAGAAAGGTGTAGGAGCATGTTTTGATCAAGAAAGTACAAGATTTAGGATGAAAACTTACCAAAATTGGAAGAAATCTGAGAAAAAGAGGGGAGCACGAGCTGGTCGGTCAGAGAGTTTCCAAAAGTGGAAAGAATGACAATGACAACCCTATTTATAGGCTCCAAAAGAGGAAAGGGCTGGCCGATCGGCCAGGCATCCCGATCGGACAGCCTGCTCGATCGGATAGTCCGTCCGATCGGCTGGGCTGTTCGATCGGCTGACAGCCTGATCGATCCACAGCCTGGTTTGAGTGTTCGGTGCGACGATTTTCGATATTTCGGTTTCGATTGAAGACGATATGAGTACGATAGAGTTTCCTATTCAAATTACTTTCAGTCCCAACTACTATATCTAACATACAATCATCTATATTTCACCCTATCCTTACGTTACCATTCGTCGTAATTCGATTTCGATTGCATTCGATTTGAGTTTCGAGTTTTGATTCGAGTTCCGATTGATTCGATTGATCACCACACAAAACATAAAGTAAACACGCACACGCACAGGTAACACATAAGGCACACACACACGTATAACAACATCCAAAGATCGTGTAATTCGAGATTCGAGTTCGATGATGATTAGATCGGTTTGATTACTGATTAGTTAACTTTATCGCATTGTTACTTCCTACTATTCACAGTCGTAAATCGGTTCGCGTCGATTAAACATTCGATTACATCGATTTCTTAGATTATCAACACTCACTCCACATAATACAAGTAAAACATAAAATAGACTAATTATAGTCAAAGAAGTCAAAGTTGACTTGGACTTTGACTTTGACTTTGACATTCGAAAACACGGGGTGAAATTAGGCTGAAAGCTGCACAGCACCGTGAATTACCAATTTGACGCTCCAGATCTTCATTTGAACAACTGCGGGTACTTGGCCTTCATGTCGCTTTCGAGTTCCCAAGTGAACTCTGCGCCCCGCTTGCCTTCCCGTCGGACTTTCACGATAGGGATGCGTGAGCGTCTGAGTTGCTTGGTTTGGCGATCCATGATTTCGACAGGCTTTTCCACGAAGTATAGCATTTCGTTTACTTGAAGGTCGTCGAGCGGCACAATCAGATCATGATCAGCTAGACACTTTCGGAGGTTCGACACATGGAAAGTTGGGTGGACGTTACTAAGTTCCTCCGGTAGTTCGAGTCTGTAGGCGACTTTTCCGATCCTTTCCAGAATCTTAAAAGGTCCAACATATCGCGGCGCTAGTTTCCCTTTCTTGCCGAATCTGACCACACCCTTCCAAGGTGATACCTTTTGGAGTACGTAGTCGCCAACGTCAAATTCAAGGGGCTTGCGTCATCTATCGGCGTAACTTTTTTGTCTATCCCTGGCTTTCGTCAAGTTGTCTCGAATCTGGAGGATTTTGTCAGTCGTTTCTTGTAGTAACTCAGGACCGGTTAATTGCGAGTGACCGATCTCGTGCCACACAATAGGCGAACGACATCTTCTTCCATATAAAGCCTCAAATGGTGCCATTTTTATGCTGGCATGATAGCTGTTGTTGTACGAGAATTCGACTAACGGCAGGTATTTGTTCCAACTACCACCGAAGTCTATGACACACGCGCGGAGCATGTCTTCAAGAGTACGGATTGTTCTTTCAGTCTGTCCGTCGGTTTGAGGATGGAATGCAGTACTCAGGTTAAGCGACGTACCAAGAGCCGCTTGAAACGTTTCCCATAATCGCGAAGTAAACCGAGCATCACGGTCTGAAATGATGTCACGAGGCGTACCATGATTACAAATTATCTCGTTGGTGTAGATTCAGGCTAGTCATTCTACCTTGTAGTCTTCCCGTATTGGCAAAAAGTGGGCTGATTTGGTCAGACGATCTACTATAACCCAAATGCTGTCGTGACCTGATGGCGTGGGCGGTAATTTGGTTATGAAATCCATAGCTATACTCTCCCACTTCCATATAGGGATTGGAGGTTGTTCGAGTAAGCCAGAAGGTCGCTGATGTTCAACCTTAACTCTTGCACAAGTCAGGCAACTTCCAACATAGAGGGCGATATCCCGTTTCCTACCCGGCCACCAGTACTTGTAACGAAGGTCCTGGTACATTTTATCGGCACCGGGATGAATAGAGTATTGGGATTAGTGGGCTTCGTTCATTATAATCTTTCGCAAGTCGGTCCGCTTAGGGATCCAAATTCGGTCCAGATAATAGAAAATCTCATCTGCTTTGCTTACAAGTTGAGCTCCGTCGTGATAGATTCTCTCCTTCTTCAAAGTGCGCTCGTTAAAACAGGCATGCTGGGCTTCGCGGATGAGAGTTTCGAGATTGTGCTGAGCTTGGGTATTGCGAATACTGAGCAAATAGCTCCGCCTGCTGAGTGCGTCGGCCACAACATTTGCCTTGCCCGGGTGATAACGAATCTCACAGTCGTAATCGCTAAGAAGTTCTACCCATTGGCGTTGACGCATGTTAAGTTCTTTCTGATTAAAGATATGTTGTAAACTCCTGTGATCGGTGAAGATCGTACACTTGGTACCATACAGGTAGTGTCGCCAAATCTTCAATGAAAAAACAACTGCGCCTAGCTCGAGATCATGGGTTGTATAGTTCTTCTCATGGATTTTAAGCTGACGAGATGCATAAGCTATAACCTTGTCCCGTTGCATGAGAACACAGCCAAGACCAAGGTTGGAAGCATCACAATAGACAATGAAATCGTTGTTTCCATCTGGAAATGTGAGAACAGGAGCATTGCAGAGCTTGCACTTAAGGGTTTGAAAAGCAGCTTCTTGTTCAGTTCCCCAAACAAAAGACCTGTCTTTATGAGTAAGAGCGGTAAGCGGCACAGCGATCTTAGAGAATCCTTCGATAAATCGTCGATAATAGCCTGCTAATCCGAGAAAAGAACGGACTTCAAACGGATTCTTTGGCGTAATCCAGCTCTTAACTGCTTCAATCTTCGCAGGATCGACATGAATACCCTGACTGTTCACGATGTGACCTAGAAACTGAACCTCCTCCAACCAGAATTCGCACTTGGAGAACTTGGCATAGAGTTGGTTCCCCTGGAGTAACTCGAGAACCAAACGTAAATGTTGCGCGTGTTTGGTTTTCGATTTGGACTAAATCATGACATCGTCATGAACAGGATGACGAAACGGTCCAGATAAGGCTTACACACGCGATTCATCAGATCCATAAAAACCGCGGGCGCGTTGGTTAGACCAAAAGGCATAACAACGAACTCATAGTGGCGGTAGCGAGTACGAAAGGCTGTTTTGGGTATATCCTCCTCTTGTATGCGTAGCTGATGATAACCTGAGCGTAAGTCGATCTTCGAGAAACACGATGCACCTTGTAGCTGATCAAACAAATCGTCGATTCAAGGTAGGGGATAACGGTTCTTGATGGTCAGCTTATTCAATTCCCGATAGTCGATGCACATCCTGAACGACCCATCCTTCTTTTTGACGAAAAGGACTGGTGCGCCCCAAGGAGAGGTGCTCGGGCGAATAAAGCCTTTTTCAAGTAGCTCCTGGAGTTGGTTTGAGAGTTCCCTCATTTGGGATGACGCAAGTCGATAAGGGGCTTTAGCAACAGGGTTAGCTCTAGGAATAAGGTCGATACGAAAGTCGATATCACGACTTGGTGGTAGCCCGGGAAGATCATCAGGGAACACCTGAGGAAATTCACGAACCACTGGGACGTCTTTGACTTCAACCTTCTTTTTCTTTTCCTTCTCTGCTACTACAATGTTGGCCAAGAAAGCGTTGTATTCCTTGCGGAGATGCTTGCTAGCTTGGACGCATAACATGAGCTTGAGACCTTTCGAAGTTGTTTCACCGTACACACATAAGAGATCACCATTTGCAAGCGAGAATCGAATCATCTTTTCAAAACACACCACTTCAGCATGGTTTTCGCGAAGAAAGTCCATGCCTACTATGACGTCAAAACTTTCGAGTTGCATGGGAATAAGGTTGATTAGGAAGAGGTGATTGTTGAGCTCGAGGGTACAATCACGAAGAACAGAGTTAACTGTGACTGTTCTTCCAGTAGCAACTTCGACTTCGAATGACGAGGGGAGATAAGAATGCTTACGACTAAGGAGCTTCTCGAATTCAAACGACATAAAGCAGTTATCGGCTCCAGTATCAAACAAACATGATGCATAAATACCATTCAGAAGGAATGTACCACTAACCACGTTGTTGTCAGCCTAGGCTTGACGGGCGTTGATGTTAAAGGTTCTGGCACGGGCTGCTTGCTGTTGCTACTGAGGCTGCTGCTGTTGCTGCTGCTGTTGGGGTTCTTGTTTCACAACCCGGTTCGGGCACATGTTTGCAAAGTGGTTAGGATCACCACATGCAAATCAGACTCGAGCATTGACTGTGGGTGCTTGAGCTGCAGGTTGGCCTTGAGGGGCTGGAAGCAGAACTTGATGAGCGGCGGCTTGAACTGGGGCTTGACGGGGACCATAACGACAATTCGCAGTAAAATGCCCGTAGAGGTTGCAGTGAGCGCAGAAACGACAGGCGATTCCCACCGGATGATGGTATGAACATGTCGGGCAGAGCGGGTGGGGACCTGTGTAAGCGCGTTTGGTTGGCGGCGCATTGATCACTGGAGCTTGTCGATGGTGAGACTGCTGCTGAGCCTGTACGGCTTGCAGTGGAGCAGCAGTCGTTGTCACAGCACAGTTTTTGTTGCTGGAGCTGTTGTTGTTGTGCTTCTTCTTTCTTCTTGACGACTTGGAGGGTTGAGCAGTGGTGGTGTCGACGGTCGATGAGGTGGTGGCTTGGTGCAGAGACTTGGTATGCTTATCCCAAAAACCAGACTTTAACCGCTTGTCATTGATCTCAGCGGCAAGCAGGTAGGTCTCTTCAATCGATGATGGCTTGGCAGCATGAACGAAATCGGCAACACAGTTGGGTAGAGCTCGAATATACTTCTTGATGGCCATGTCTGACGTCTTGACTTGATCGGGACAGATGATGCCAAGCTGCTTGAAGCGAGCAGTCAAAGCAGCGTTGTCTCCGTCCTTCTGCTTGATGTTCCAAAACTCGTCCTCCAGCTTTTGGCGTTCATGGGGAGGGCAGAATTCGTCCATCATGATGGCCTTTAACTCCTTCCATGTCAGCTCATAAGCTACATCATTTCCGCGCTTGTTTCGTTCGGCCGTCCACCAGTCTAGAGCTCGGGACTGGAAGACGCCTGTAGCATTGAGGGTGCGGAGATTTTCAGGACAGCCGCTTTGGCGCAGAGTGACTTCAACTGAATCGAACCGTTGAAACATGGCGGTAGGGCCATCTTCTCCGGTGAATTCCTTGGGTCCGCATGCTTTAAACTGTTTGAAGCTGAAACCAGTCTTGTTGGCATCTTTAGGAGCATCGATTCGCGACTCCTCAGACGATTTGCTGGCGTTTTCATACACATCGCTCACAGCTTTTGCCACACTCTTGGCAATGATAGCAGCAAGACGTCTGTCTCTCTTCTCTTGGCGAGTAAGTGGGGTTCGGTGTCCGGATGACGACATGGTCTGCAATAGACATCGCCGTAGGTCTCAGACACAACAATCGAATCTCACCTCACACGTCTACTACTTACTAAAGCTCAGAAATACGTCGAAACACGCATCACAAAACCACATAAGCATAAAGTCACAGATTCACATAATCACAGAAGCACATAAGCACGTAGGAACGTAGAGCACAGAGACACCTAAGCACAGAAGCACATATACATTTAATCACAGATGCAGTCAGAATACAGAAACCTATCATTCAAAGCTCGCGAGTCGTTCGTATATAGCGATCGCGTATAGTATATCAAATTGTATCGTATAATCGTATAGCATGTCGAGTAGTATAGTATAGCGTATATCGTAGCATAGTATCGTCTAGATTTGTAACGACTTGTTAACGTTTTGAGATAGAAGAGCAATGCGAATCGTGTGTGTCGATCAAAGTGATAGCAAAAATCGAGTGGACATTAAACTTAAACACATAAACAGGTAAACACACATAAAACACATAAAATCGACGAATTATCAGAGTGACAACTGCCAACTCAAAACACAAAATCGGGAATTGGATTGTCTGCGGATACTAGACATCGACTATCCAAAGCGATTCGACTATTCGCAGTAGACTTGTCGTCACTTTTCGACTTTTGGGATCGCGTTTCTGCCTCGATTCTTGGGCATTCAACGCGTACTCCCTCGGTCGTACTTGCGATTTCAGGTCGTTGGAGTCCGTCGAGGCTTTGGTAAGATGAGTAAAAGTTGGAATAAGTTGCCAAGGTTCGGGTTTCACCCCTGGCTTAGCAATTTCTTCCTTGTTTTAGTAAAATTTGAGGAGATTATTCATCAAAATATGGATTTCACTCCTGATTTGGTATAATTCTCCTCGTTCGTTATCAAAAAAAATGAGGAAATCATTAACAAATTGATAAAATCAGCATTGACCAAACAATTTAGTCGAGAGTTTGCGGCTTTCACACCTAATCTCGACTAAATCGCTTGACTCTATTTGAAAATTCGAGTGTAGTGATAGCGAAAGATATTAGAATATAGCACCTAAGCTTGGTCTGTTGGTTCCTAACTATAGTCTAGGTCTCTAGGATAGCGACCCGGACTAGGTCGTGCCCTGCCTAATTCCCTATAGTTATGGCTCTGATACCAATCTGTCACACCCCAACCGATGGTGGAATCATCGGGGCATGGCACTGAGCGAAACAGATTGTCCAGAAGTTTCCATAACAATTATCATCACTATTCAGTTTAAATAACACGTCCCATACCGTGTCCCAAATAACAAACAAATTATTACAGATAACAACCAGTCAAGTATTCTGTTCCGACAACTCAGATTTAAATAAAACAAATAAATATTGTTCAAATGCTCCTAAAGACCCAGTCGGACAAGATCTACAAACAATTGTGCTCGAGACGCTTGTTCCTGACAGACAACTATTTGTTGGGGGGCCTCTGAAGCTTTATTCTAGCCTCGCTTTCCTAGCAAGCAAACATCTTAAACACCTGTCACATACGTTAAAATAAAGTCAATACATATAATGTAAAGGTGAGCATACAAGTTTGATAATAGCATATAGAGTTCGAATAGTTTACGCATAACCAACACGTACACAGAGGAAAACGAAGCATGTTAATTATCGGCATGGATCTATCGATACCAATGACTGCGGGTTGACTGTCCGAGACAGTTCGCAATACATGATTACCACCGTAATCCATGCAAGTAATTGTCCTTAACAACCCCCGTGTGAATGGGTGCTGAGTCCATACTATAGTACTACGTCGTTAAGGCAGGTAGACAGCATTCCACGTGTAAACACAATCAACAAGCATTCATTTAGTCACGTAATACATGCAAGTCGGTTAGCGTTCAAATAGTTGAGTAGTGTGATCGATTGTGTTTTGATATAAGTAACGTATGTAACACCCAAAAGTGCTAAAAGCAAAAAGGGATCGAGTATACTCACAGCGATTAATTGATGGATTGAAGGGAGCGCTTGAGAGTAGGGTTAGCCTGAACAGTTCGATAGCATAACGATGAATACACGTAAAATGGAAACAAGTGTAAGTGGGTCGAACGGACTGGTCGATCGAACAGCAGGTTCGATCGAACGGGTTGTTCGTTCGGTTGGAAGGTCCGTTCGGACAGTCTGTTCGATCGGCCCGTAGGCTCGATCGGCTGGACTGTTCGAGTGGATTGTTTCTTCCTTTGAGTAGGATGTGCTTGTGTATGATGGTTTGACCTTTTAAAGTTTTCGTTGTGGTATTTGAGAACACTGAAATGTTCTTACCTTTCAGGTCGATTGATCAAACGGTCTGTTCGATCGGCCGGCTTAACCGATCGGTTAGGAACTTCAGTAGTAGTCCTCAGCAGGATGTCACTTGATCGAACATCATGCTCGATCGAACAGCATGCTCGATCGGGTAGCATTCCAATACGTCGAACGAATTTGAAAATCGATTAAGGGTTGAAGCATAGTATCTCATGATCCGAGGAGTAATGTTATCAAACAGCTCGTTCGATCGAACATCACCTCGTTCAATACTATACTTCATGAAATTGTCAAAGTGTGGGGCCACTTGCTAGCCGATCGGCTGGCCTGGTCGATCGGCTGACATGTCTGATCGGTTGGGCTGTTCGTTCGGACAGCCTAACCGTTCGGTCAGCATCCTGACCTGGTCGGCCTGTTTGTCTAACACTTGGCTGTTTGGTTATTTGACGTTATTTCGAGGTAGTTTGACAACGAGCTGAACCATGGAACTCTCGTTCTCACTTGTTTACCCTGCTCGAACAGGAATCACCCAAGTCCGGCCGGTAAACTGTTCAGAACGGTAGTTTGATGTTTAACCCGAAGTCGGTGAACCTCGTAGATAGAGTCCGAATCTTAAACCACTCAGCCACTAGAATGATTGGTGAGTTGACTCAAGCTCCGTTTCTATCGGTTTACCGGCATTGAGTGTAAAAGAGTTGAAAGAAAGTTGGAAATCCTTCCTTCAATCCTTCACACCATGTAAATGTTCAGATCTTTGATAGATCTTAGCTTGTTTATGTGGAAATCGATTAGATCCAAGCTATTCATGGTGGATTAAGGCCAAAACACGTTGTTCTTGAAGAACACCATGATGTCATCATCCTAGAATGCTTAGATCTTGTTGATTTCACGGTTGGAAATCAAGATTTGAAAGATAGAAAGGTGTAGGAGCATGTTTTGATCAAGAAAGTACAAGATTTAGGATGAAAACTTACCGAAATTGGCAGAAATCTGAGAAAAGGAGGGGAGCACGAGCTGGTCGGTCAGAGAGTTTCCAAAAGTGGAAAGAATGACAATGACAGCCCTATTTATAGGCTCCAAAAGAGGAAAGGGCTGGCCGATCGGCCAGGCATCCCGATCGGACAGCCTGCTCGATCGGACAGTCCGTCCGATCGGCTGGGCTGTTCGATCGGCTGACAGCCTGACCGATCCACAGCCTGGTTCGAGTGTTCGGTGCGATGATTTTCGATATTTCGGTTTCGATTGAAGACGATACGAGTACGATAGAGTTTCCTATTCAAATTAATTTCAGTCCCAACTACTATATCTAACATACAATCATCTATATTTCACCCTATCCTTACGTTACCATTCGTCGTAATTCGATTTCGATTGCATTCGATTTGAGTTTCGAGTTTCGATTGATTCGATTGATCACCACACAAAACATAAAGTAAACACGCACAGGTAACACATAAGGCACACACACACGTATAACAACATCCAAAGTTTGCGTAATTCGAGATTCGAGTTCGATGATGGTTAGATCGGTTTGATTACTTATTATTTAACTTTATCGCATTGTTACTTCCTACTATTCACAGTCGTAAATCGGTTCGCGTCGATTAAACATTCGATTACTTCGATTTCTTAGATTATCAACACTTACTCCACATAATACAAGTAAAACATAAAATAGACTAATTATAGTCAAAGAAGTCAAAGTTGACTTGGACTTTGACTTTGACATTCGAAAACACAAGGTGTTACAAAACTTAACTATTTTTATGTTTTAGGGGGGGGGTTCTAAAAATCCTAAGAATGAAATTAAAACTAAATTAATTAACTAAGCTAACTAATGAACTGTTGTGAACTTCTCTCAGATGACGGAAACACTACCTAGACAGGAATCCTGATTGCTTTTAGTTAAGATTATATTTGGATGTTGTCTACTATGGAACCGGGATCTTAATATTCTCACCCCTCAGGAAATCTAAAGGACCCCTAACCCTTCTCAATAGCACGCTATGATCCCCTAAAGGTTGTTAAATTACCGGTTACTAAACTCCTTTGTAAGACATCTAATGGATTTATAAAAGTATCCTACAAGGCTCACTCCCTGTCGAGATCTAAACCTAGGATAGACTTCTTTTCTCAATTAGACTTGCTAGACAGCAGCTAATAGGTTTACTTCCTAAGAAGGACCCACTTTACGGTTTAATCACTTAGACCTAGCAATAATCTCGCACCTTGCAGCTATTGATGATTAGTAGAACAATTGATTTTATAAGATTACCGAATATTACTTCGAAGGTTATTTACGCAATTTCACCCTAAAGAGTTAAGATTTATTATGTGATATACACACTCACCAAAATCTAAAACCCTAGCATCACTCTATTATGTGATAAAGACCGTCACCATGAATCATACGAAGCAATAATCAATATTCAAACAATATCAAGCACGCATATACATCTAATCGATAGAACAAATCGTTTACAATTCATAAATAATCCATAGCTTCCATAAATCCATAATATAATCAAAACAATAACAATCAATCATCCATGTCTGGGTAGTTTAGAAGATTTAGCCAATAATAGTCATGAAAAACATCAAAAGCAAAGTATTAACGAGAACACAAAACATGACGGTAGAAGAAAGACGAAAGTAAAGACACCCGAATGGCGTATATGCAACCCGAATGATTCCCGCACTTCGTATCTTCATCCGGTAGCTTCCCGTGCTCGGAAACGCTTCAAAAGAACTCTGAAATTCATCCACGGCTTGCACAATTCGTAACTAGGGTTTTTTGAATGATTCTTGACTTTTTATAGTAAACCCTGGTCAACGAACAAGGAATTGCCGTCAACATACCCCGTCGCGTCGCACGACGGGTGAAGCCTCCTGTGGTCACGTAGCGCGACGCCAAAAAATGCCAAGAATATAATTCTTTAATCCTCACGGAGCGTGACAGGTAGAATAGATGATGGTGGCGTGACGAGAGGGGCTCTTTTTCACAGAACTTCTCTTTTTTTAACAGCTTCGGCCTTGCAAACATCTAGAAATTATTCTAACTCCCAAACTCAGCTCATTCTTCTTCGTTTTGCAACATTTTCAGCACCAACGACCTGTAAAATGAGATTTGATCAAAGTAACGAAATTCTAACTAAATCTAAACTAATGAATACGAAATATGCACAAACTCTACACGATAAATGGATGTATTTTGCAATACATAAGTAACTATATGTCAAATCCAAGTTTCCAACGTGATCTTGATAACCCAACATCGTCAAGACGATTAGGGTGTAACATGTTTTACTTAACAATACCCCAAGAATCAAGGGCGGTCCGTTAATCCTATAGCGCTATAATTGTTAAGGTAGGCTAACAAAGTTAATGAGCATATAGACACAATGTATACATAGCATATGAGATTAACAAGTATCACATGTTTTCATGTTTAAATGTGGATAGCGTGTGATTTTGAATAAACAAGTCTCAAATATTGCGTGTTTTTGTATAATTTACATGTTGCACCCAAAGAGACTAAAAGAAAACTGGGATCGAGTATATTCATAGTTTTGCATAGGGTTCCACGAAAACCGAGAGTAGAGTGATGAAGTCTTGAGATCACACTGTAATGGTTAAACGAGAATAATAGGTTACTGATATGAAAGAGTGTCAGATCAGGTTGTTGAAATACGTGAAATAAAACATGTTGAAACACATAACAGTCCATTCGTACATATGGAGTCTCCTGCTAAAAACGAACCGACTGTTTAATGTGTGATACGAACTGATTTGATTGTTAAAACAGTGAGGTAAATGATGTAAATAGTAAATAAAATGATCAGGTGTAGAAGCTGAGGTTAAAACTGAAAATAAAGCAGTTCGGTGTGGGTAACAAAGTCCGTTCGTACGGATGGACTGTTATTGTTGTGAATCGTTCTGGTTTTAAACTGATTTGATTGAAGTGGTGAAATAGTTATTTAGTTTATTTAAATCAGTTGATAACACATTCAAACAGTGACACTTAAGTGCAAAAACAGACTAAAAGATCAAAACAGAATATGCAACAAGGATTCCATTCGTATGGATGGACTTAGTCCATTCGTACGAATCAGCTGTTCTTGATGAATCCTTTGTTTGATCCATTTAATCAGATCATCTCTTGATGAAATTAACCCTAATGCAGGCCCTTAACTATGAAATGAGTTGAGGGTCTGATAGGTTCCAGATTCTATCAAGATCGTGTAATAATCGAAAAGAAAATTATCATTAAGTTGTAAGTGTTATAAATTCTTATGAACTTTGATCCAATCTCGTATAAGTGTTGCAACACAACAGTTTGCCCAAGCAAAATGAGTGGAAACCATCTTCAAGATAGTTTGAATCATAAGGTTTTGCAAAAGTATTTACGGTTGTGATTAAAACTCAAGAAATGAAACGAAACGAAATGTAATTGAAAGAGATAAAGGATAGCTCTTACAAACAAGATAGTTTGAATCATAAGGTTTTGCAAAAGTATTTACGGTTGTGATTAAAACTCAAGAAATGAAATGAAACAAAATGTAATTGAAAGAGATAAAGGATAGCTCTTACAAAGCTTCCTGATCGCACGAGATAGTGTTTGCAAGATAAATGGCGAGTTTAGAAGTGAGGTAGTGTGCGTTTATATAGATTTCGGGAGAAATTAGGGTTTCCTTGGTTTTCTAGTGGATTCGTACAAATGCACTCCATTCGTACGGATGGACCTAGTCCATGCGTACGAATGGACTTGTTTTCCATATTTTATTTTCCAACTTTGATTATCTTACGAGTTTTAGTCGGTTTTTCGAGTATCGAGCATGAATGTATAATGAAGAATCAAGAATCATGAGTATTATAGCGTTCAAAACGTGAATTATGAATACAAATCTACACATAAGTCTAACATGAATACCAAGAATATGACAAAAATTATTGCATTTTCATTATGATCAATAGTCTCGGATTACAAACTGAGACGAAATAGAATACAACAAGAGTACAAGTGTCTAAAAAAATAGAAAGTACAACAAGGCTTGCTAAAACAGGAAAGTACAAATATGCGAAACGTTACATTAAGTTACCTTAATTATTAAGTTTACTTAACAGTTTAGCTTATTAGCTTACTTAGCTGTTTAGCTAGTTAACTTACTTAGTTGTTTAATTGATTAACTTACTTAGCTATTTAACTGGTTAACTTAGATGTTTAACTGATTAACTTACTTAGTTGTTTAACTAATTAACTTACTTAGGTGCTTAACTAATTAACTTATTTAGCAGTTAAGTTTCCTTAGCAGTTAAGTTTTGTTAACCGCTAAGTTTTCTTAAAGCCTCCGGGTAAGTTCTAGTTAGTGTAAGAAACCAAATCAAACTTTAACAATAATCACGAGATGAAAACTGTAACTTATAAAGTATCACCTTATTCAGGCGGAACTTCAGCTTTTCGTTGCAAGGGTTTCAGATTAATCGGACAGGGTATTGTGTAAGCGATTAATGTTTCATAAAGGGAATCGAGACAGAGATTCGAAAACAGAGAAACAAGAGTATGAAATCGAGATCAAGAAGTAGAAATGAACAACAAAAACTGCCCCTGAACCTCCCCTTTTATAGCTAGAAACTGACACCGTTGCGCCATGCAACGATCCAAGGCTTCCTTGTCACACCACCCGACGGGGCTAGCTAGTGTTTACGTGGCATGAGTCAGTGGGCCTAGACTTGCCATGTGGCACTTCGTGGCATTGACGTGAGGTGAGGGTGTATGATTTGTAATATATTTTAAGCACTTTTCACTCGTTTATCAAGCTTTAAATTTATAAAACATGATATAACACTATCACTCTTTACAACACGCTAGGGCAAGTGAACCCATCGTTGGCGTAGTATAGTGATGGTAAGATACCGAGACAATCCAGGGACACAAAAGCTTTTAATACCGGAATATCCTCAACGTTTAATCTAACCAATTTTTGAGAAAAGATTAATAATAAGTAAAATAAAGAAAAAAACTAAAGTAATAAAAGAAACAAATAGACAAGATAGAATCACTTGCTTCCGACTTCCAAGGACAACACCAATAAACCAGAATAACTTTTTGCGCAGATCACAATATACGACTTCCAAGGACAACACCAAATATGAACTCGACAACGGAAACTAGGGGTACAAACGAGCTGAGCGGCTAGCGAGCTACTCGATATCGGCTCGAGAAAAAGCTCGAAACGAGCCGTGCCTTATCGAGCCCGAGCCGAGCTTGAGCCAAAAACAAAGCTCGTTTGTTTATCGAGCCCGAGCTCGAGCCTTGAATGTGAAGCTCATTAGGCTCGTCGAGCCTTAGTGTAAACGAGCCGAGTTGAGCCGAGCTTATTTAAACTTATTTACAAGCCGACCTCGAACCTAAAAATATGCTTATTTAGTAAACGAGCCCGAGCCCAAGCTTCAATTATCGAGCTCGCGAGCCTAAAAAGTCTATTATTTATATTATTTTTATATAATATACTAATTAATAGATAATAAACGAGCCGAGCCTGAGCCGAACTATAAATGTATTGATTTGAAAGCAAAGCTCGAGCTCGAGCCTGGTCGAGCTCGGCTCGACTCGACTCGTTTACACCCCTAACGGAAACAAATAAAACTAGCAGCGAACAAATATGAACAAGAAATATATTTTTTTTTTAAAGTAACAAGAAATATAAATGAAAATAATAAATACTTCTTCACCAACTACATTCAAGAGACCACTTAATAAAATACTTCTAAATGAAGGAATTGTTTAAATCAATACATTTATAGCTTTAATACATTTATTGTTGGGGAATTTCTATTTGTTGAATGATTAGAGAGACGTGTAAACACTCTCCGATCAAATTATTTCGGTGGTTCACCCGAAAAATTCAATCGGATACAACTCTGATTTTATGAGAAATTGAACCAGGGTATGTTAGTGTGTGTGTGAATTTTCGAACCAGAGGATTGTGACCAAAGAAACTGTCTACGAAATTGAAATTTTTGGGGTGTAACTGCCTAGTGGGAGTTATCTCGATTTTCAGACAAAATTGCCAAAAAACCGCCAATTTTTGTCATTTCGAAAATGTAACAAATTCCAGAAAATAAAATTTTCTGATGCAGTTTCATTAAGGCAATTTAATGAAAATAAAAGTTTCATTAAGGCAATTTAATGAAATGTTTCAGCTTGGAAAAATTTTATTTACATTAAATTGCCTTAATGAAACTGCATCAGAAAATTTTATTTTCTGGAATTTGTCACATTTTCGAAATGACAAAAATTGGCGGTTTTTTGGCAATTTTGACTGAAAATCGAGATAACTGCCACTAGGCAGTTACACCCCCAAAATTCCAATTTCGTAGACAGTTTCTTTGGTCACAATCCTCTGGTTCGAAAATTCACACACACTAACTAACATACCCTGGTTCAATTTCTCATAAAATCAGAGTTGTATCCGATTGAATTTTTCGGGTGAACCACTGAAATAATTTGATCTGAGAGTGATTACACGCCTCTCTGATCATCCGACAAATAGAAATTCCCCAACATTTATAGCTTTTTGTATATATTGACATGTAATAATTCTTAACTAAGATTAACCGCAAATATTACATTTAAATAATGACATCATTCAAATGCGTATACCATTAGATGAATTAAATACTTCATCACCAATGATCAGCCGCAATTTTCTAAACTGATTCAAACAAAACAAGAACAGTAATTAAATGGAAAATTTTAGTGCAACCAATTAATTAGTCGCAATCTCGTCTTTTACGCTATCTTTGGAACGAAGACGAAGAACCCTAGCGGAGGCGAAACCAAAGCCGCAAACTCAACAAATTCACTGCGGAGTTCAATATGTGAAACTAATGGCTGCTACAAACTCTTCAATCATCAAATCAAAGAACATGGATCATATCAGCTATGATACAATGTTAATCGATAAACACATGAAAAGAAAAAATGGCTAGGGTTTATTACTTAGAAAACCTAAGAAACAAATAAAACAAAAATACACATTATATAGCCAGGCAACAACCTAACTAGCTAAAGGGCCAAAGCCCACAATAAACTCAACTTCTTTGTTATGCTAACAACTAGATGTTTTATTCATCGTAGGGTGATGGTTTTATTGAATTAGGTGGGTGTTTTATTTGTTTTTTTTCGTGGTATCTTTCATGTACGTTAGTTTCTAGCTTCTTGCTAGTCTTTGGTGGAATAAACTATCCTTTGCCATTCAAAAAAAATCTTTTTTTTAACATGTGAAGAGAAAATTAACAAAAAAAATGACGTAAAAAGTTAACAAAACAAGCACTAATTTTTTTTTTTCTTAAAATAGATAAATGCGTCGACTAATGCGGCAAAAATTTAGCCACCGCGTTTTACATTTGGTCTATTTTATTGGCTTAAAAAAATACCTGCTAAGTCTGAAATATAGCCCTTGCCTTTTTTTAGTAAGATATAGTGATGTGCTTACACATCTTTGTAGCACCATTTTATCCCTATTTTAGATATATTTATTGGAGATTTCACAAAATTTGGCGCTTATTTATTGATTTGTGAATTTTCAGGGTTTGTTGGTGAACTACAAGAATTTTGTAATGATACTAATAAAAAGAATTGAAGATTCTAGCATATTATTTTAAGACATGACAATGTTCTCACAATGAAATGATCATGTTCAAAAAAGGAAGCATTTTCTCATATCAGATCATACATTCGTGCTTTTCTTAGACATAAGGGTATAAGGAGTGGTTAAACACTTTAAAGTGGCAAACCAAAAAACCGACCAATCAGAGCGCGCCATGTCAATTAGGTAAAAGTGTTTAAACTTTGCTGAAAAGTTTTGACAATGGTTTAAACACTTGCTGAAGTGGTAAACTTTTATTATTTTTTTTTTGCAATATTTTATTTAATATAAATAAATTTAGGATATATACATTAAATTAAAAAACAATAAAGTTTCATAAATTAAATTAAAAACATCAAAGTTACACTAAATTAAAAAACAATAAAATTACATTAACATGAAACAATTTAAACTAGTCTTCGTCGGAATCGACCAAAAGATGGGGTAAATCTTCACATGCGAGATGATCTACGAGATCGTGTTTGAGTCTCCAAT
Source organism: Helianthus annuus (assembly GCF_002127325.2). NCBI lineage: Eukaryota > Viridiplantae > Streptophyta > Magnoliopsida > Asterales > Asteraceae > Helianthus > Helianthus annuus. Next base: position 121,702,189 of record NC_035443.2, read on the forward strand.
GGGTGTCTTCATTCATCAACTCGCCCAGCACCGTATCGTCTAGAACCGGCTCGACCGGAGGATCCCGAATGTGCATCGGTGCTATGGCCTTTCCATCATCTTTCAAAATCATGTTGTGTAAAATAATACACGTGTACACGACATTCCTAATTTTTTTAACCGATCTTGCTCGCATCGGTCGACTCAATACACCCCATTTCCCCTTTAAAACACCAAAAGCCCGTTCGACGTCTTTTCATGCCGCCTCATGTTGCCTCTTGAATTTCTTTTCGTTTACTTCGTGAGGGTAAGGGATCGACTTCACAAACACGGACCACGAAGGGTAGATTCCATCCACGAGCAAATAACCACGTTTGTATAAATGGTTGTTAACGTAAAATGGACATTTTGGCGCGGTTCCATTTCGGTCCGTTAAAAATAACGGAGACTGTTGTAGAACATTGATATCGTTTTGAGAACCGGGTGGACCGGCAAAAGCATGCCAAAACCATAAGTCTTGAGAAGCAACCGCTTCGAGCATAACAGTCGGGTATCTATGATCTCCTCGCATATATTGGCCTCGATACTCTGTCGGACAAAAACGCCAAACGAAATGGGTGCAATCAAGGCTACCGAACATACCTGGAAGGTGATGTTTTTCCTCATGAGCTTGGTATAAAAGTGCATGTCGTGGCTTGTCGGTCTACGTAAGAACTCTGGACCATATATTTTGCAAACCGTGTCACAAAAATATTCTAGGCACTCGCGGGAAGTTCTTTCGGCCATATGCAAGTACTCGTCGTTCTCGTCTGGAGTGTTTCCAGTTGCGAGCTGTTTAATAGCCGATGTCACCTTTTGCAAGGGCGTAAAGCCCTTCCTACCTCGCGCATCGGGGGCCTCTACAAACCACGGGTCGTTCTCTTCCACATCGGACACAATTTTTAGAAACAAACGTTTCGACATACGGAACCTATGCCGAAAGATATCTTCGTTGTACTTCGGGTCTTCGACAAAATAATCCGCCATGAGTGTCTCATGCCCCTCCTCACGTTGACGTTCAATATATCTCCTTCGGTTAGACGTGCCGGTATCTTGAAGTTCGGCTTCTTCGATGAGATTTTGAAAAAAAAGAATGCTACTATCGGATGAATCGTCGCTACTCATGGGTGGGAACCATAACGGGAGTTCATCCGCCATTTTGTATGGTAAACTTTTAGAAGGAATTGGTGGTATTTTTTGGTTTGTTTGAGTATAAATTTGAAGGTATATGGTTAAATGGTTTATTGTGTTATATATAGTTTAATTTAAAAATTTTTTTTTTAAACGGTAATATTACCGTTGGAGGTGGCCCCCCCACGTTTCAAAATCATCTTCCCGACTCGGTAAACCTTTACCGATTGAGCAAGTTTGCCGCATCGCCAAAAGGTTGGCGGCAGTGTTTGCCGATCGGCAAACTAGTTTGCCGAGCTTCACCGAGTTCCACTCCGTATGCCCTAACCATGTTCCACCTTTGCTCCTAGAATCAATATTAAACCCAGTCCATTAAGGTATTCTTGCTCTTGGGAGATTGAAGAGCCAATGAAGAGACCGGATCTTGTTTTTCCTCAAACATAACCATGACTTTTCTACAACATGACCATGTTTGTGTTTCTTAAAAACCAACACCCACAGTAGAAGGGGAGTCCCTTGGAGTTTTTCACCTACCATCCTAACTAAAAAAAATTAGTGATTCCATCCATTTTTCAAGCATCTAAGAAAACTTCCAACATCAAGAATATCATCATCCATCAACCATCCTACTTCCTTCCTTGCTTATGGTTTGAAATTTCTTAGATCTTAACCATGCATTTTGGTAGTTTAGCAAACATGTTTGTAGATGTTTCTATGAGCTATATGGACTAAACATTGTAGTTACTTTTCTTCATGTGATAATTTGTAAGACTTTATGATGACAAGTTCATGTTAATCTTCATGATAATGTTCTAGTATTGTTCTTGGACTACGTATGCATGATTAAGGTTGAATTCCATGAATGTTTGATTATTGTTTGCTCATGATATGTTAGAAAACCCATGTGTGAATGATAATTGTTGAATCTTGTTACTAGTTAGTAGGATTCGGGACATGAAACTTCGAATGGCAATTGTTAATATAGATTGGATGAAGATTTGAACATGTGTATGTAGTCATGCACTTAGATTTGTAAAGATCATAAGGGTGTTAATTTGGATTCTAGACTATGTTAAAATTATGTAAGAGTGATGATTTAGGCCAAAAATGTTATCTAGCATGATCATGCTCATGGTTCACATCAAGAACAACATTAGGAGATTATCGAGTTAAAAACATATTTAGGCGATTAATATGTTTTTCACAATAATTTCCTTAGATTGTCGAGTTAGGAGTTTTGACGAACGAGTAACTTGTGTTTAAATATTCATACTAAGTTCACAAACGGACTTAAAAAGTGTGATTTCTAGGTGATTAGAGTGTTTTCTCATTTTAATTTTCCAAATAAATTAGAAAACTAGACGACCTTGACGGAGACTTAGTTACTTGAGAGTTTATGTCATCATTAGTACTTCCTGTAGATCGTTACGTGAACATTAGTGGATACTCGGTTTAGGCAAATTCTTGATAGATCTTGTTGAGTTTCGTTAACATAGAGTTTTTATGATTCAGATGATAATTTAGAAAACAAAACTTGTTGATTGAAAAAGCTTTAGAGTAACATAAGTTAAGTATTGAGAAACCACATTCATGGATTGATATCCAGTTTTTGCCCCAAATTATATTAGTATTTTATGGGTAAACTTACCTTTAGTGTGTGTGATTTAGTTATAGGGTAAAAATTATTTTACACTGAATTTGTGTGAACAAAAATGTCTTCATAAAAATATATTTAATTCCGCACATCATTTAGCGGATGCTTTTTTAGACAACTAATAAAAAAGAAATGCTAGATTTTAGCCTCTAGTTAAGTTTTGTCCACACTTTACACTTGTTTTATTTTTACTGGTTTATTCGTAGACCCTATTGTATTTTTAGGGTATGATATGGGGTAATAGAATTGATGATTGAATGAAATGGACGAGATAATGGAATAGACAATGAATTGAAATGAATCATTCAATTCCTTTGTGATGTTTGGTTACTCATATGTGAATAGAATGACTCATTACTTTGTACAATTTGATAAAAAAAAAGAATGATGTAACGAAACACAATTGTATTAAAAACGACAAGAATATAATGACTCAATAATAATAATAATAATAATAATAATAATAATAATAATAATAATAATAATAATAATAATAAATTATTGGTAAAAAATGAATAATAAAAATTTTGATATATATTAATTTTAGTATTATTATTACTATATATTAAAAAAGCAACTGAAATGAATAGTAATTATAATTTAAGGAAAATGCCATAGAAATATAACAAAGTTTGCTTAGTGTTTCAATTAAGTCACTGAAACTTTTTTTGTCTCTATAAAGTAACTAAATTTTAGGTTTGTTTTCTAATACTATGTCATTAACAGGTCACCAGGTTATCATTTTATTTCTTTTATTTTTATTTTCTTCTCATGCTTAATTGGATTGGTTATTATTTAGATAAGGTGGATTTTATAAAATCAAAATATAATTTAAATGATTTATCCAGAAAATAGGTATTTTTATGTTGAATATATTCTAATGGTGTAATTTAAATAAATGTTTGATGAATATAATAAAAATAAAATAACATGTATGTGTTGTTAAGACATTCAAACAGACAATAAATAAAAGAAAAAAGTAACAAAAGGAGAGAGATGTCGGTGCTGTGTGAAACAAGAGAAAAGAGGAAAATAATAATTTAAAATAAAAATATGATATTTTTTCCCTAGTGATTATATATGTTTTATATTTCAAATTAAAGATTAAATATTAAAAAATAATAAAACCTGACACATCATCATTGTGACCTAGTAACCTGATAATTACATAGTATTAAAACGCTAAATGAAACTTCGGTGACTTTAGAGAGACAAAAAAAGTTTCAGTGACTTAATTGTAACAATTGTCAAACTTCATTACATTTCTATAAAGTTACCCCAAAGAAGAAAGATTTACTTCTGGGAAAAAATCACAAAATAAATAAGTTGACCAAAACACTAACAAAATAAACTTTTAGCCTTTCAAAAAATAAACATATATTAAAAATCAATCATTATATAGGACAAATAAACATTGTTGACTAAGATGGTATAGGAGGTAAATTTTAACTGGTACAAAAGTCCTTAAGGTAAGTTTGGTGTAAAGGAATAGACGTTGAAATGGAATTGAACATTTTGATGGAATGAAAATAAACGTGTTTGGTTATCATGTAGTAATAGAATTGGGCATTGTAAAGGAATGTAACTCTTTCCACAGATAACAATTTTCATTCCTTGCTAAGTGGGTGTTTTTTTTTTCCATTCTTTCAAGGAATGAAAAAAATATATTATTAGGTAGCGTTTAGTATGGAGGAATGAGAGGTGGAATGGAATGGACCATTGAGAAGGAATAAAAAAAAGAGTGTTTGGTTGGTCAATGGAAAGGAATCGCTCATTCCAAAATGCATTCCATTCCCTCAAAATCATTTCATCCTTCCCCGCTCTTTTTTTTTCTATTTCATTCCCTCCTCACCCTTTATTGTCAACACCACAACCAACTATCGTTGCCACCACCCACCACCACTGTCATCCGCCTCCATCACCCACCTTTGCCGCCACCTACCACCGCCGACATCCGCCACCGTCGTTGCCGCCACCCACCTCCATCCCTGGCACCGCCAACGCCGTCGCCGCCATCCACCATCGCCGTTGTCACCTCCGATTACCGCTACCACCCACCTTCGATTATCGCCGCTGCCACCTCCGATCACCGCCACCGTCGCCACCTCCGATCACCGCCACCGTCGCCACCCACCTCCTCCATCGCTATCAACCACCACTACCCACCGCTACCACCTGCCACCACCGTCGCCACCGCTACCACTTCTGACCACCGTCGCCACCCACCTTCGCCGTCACCCACCACCACCATCACTGTCACCACTCGTCGCGGTCTGCACTCGCTGCCGTCTCCACCCACCATCGTCGCCCATCATTGACCACAACCATCCAATTTTATTACTGCGTCTTTTCTCGCATACCAAACAACAAAAAGTAATGGTTCATTCCATTCTCACATAGTAACCAAACAAGACATGCAATGGTAATGATCAATTCCATTACCTCGTCCATTCCATTCCCCCGTCCATTCCATTACCACATACCAAACAAACTATTAGTATTATCATTATTATTGTTATTATTATATTTAAATTTATAATATTAACTAGGTTTATCACCCTAGCCGCGTTGCGGCGAACTTTATTTGTTATTTAGTCTGTGTTTACATGTGTTTAAAATCACTACGAGCGCGTTGCACACGAAACCACTAACAATAATAAAAAGAAAATGTAAAAAACTGTAAAAAATAATCGAAAGAAAATCAACCAAAAAAGTTGTATGTTAATGATGTTGTTTGTATGAAACCCGTGCTCAGAGATGAGCAAATAATATTGGGTACCGGTACCGAATTTCCCGAACAGAAGGATCCTAAGTACCAATTCGGTACCGACTTTTGGCGTTTCTAGTACCGGTTCGCTACCGATTTTTACCTTCATATACCGGTACCGTAACCGGTATTTTCGGTATCGGTTGGCACGGAGCTCTTATCAGGGATGAGCAAATGGTACCGTGTAGCAGTACCGAATTTTCCGAATTAAAGATTTTCAAACTCAATCCGGTACCGACATTTGGCATTTTCTGTATCAGGCTGGTACCGATTTTTACCTTCATGTACTGATAATGAACCGGATCGTATCGGTATTTTCGATACCAGTATTGATTGACACCAAAGTTATCCAAATTAGAAAGTAAAGAAAATAATAATAATAATGATTAACAGTATTACCTTTTGACATATTTTACTACAAATCTGCCATTAATGTTTACCAATGATTTCTCGAACTATATTTTTGTAACAACAAAGCCATTTATTGCAGAAAAGCAATAAATCTAGCAGGTAGTCAAGTAGCCACACAAAAAACATTGGTCAAGAATATGGTCAAACAGGAGTCAACAACCAAATAAACTTCCAAATCTAATAGTCTCTCTCTCTCGGATAGCTGAACCGTCGCCGGAGTGCTCGACGGAGATAGCTCAGTTGGAATAGCAGGTTAGGTCCCAGCTCCATCTTCTCCGGTTTGTACCTTACCCTCTATCTCGATTCGGCGATTCTCCCACTCGCATCCAGGTCGGTTTTTTCTCCTTTTCCTTTGGCGTCTCGTTATCTCCTCTACCCTCATTTCCCGCAGTGGTTCCTAGATTTCTTCGGGGCTTAGTGGGTCTGATATTGATCGCGGCTATCTGAGTATAGTTTAGCTAGATCGATTCGAATCCCATTAACACCTTTAGGCTCGGGGAGCCACTGATTCGTTTGTTTTGTTTGGAGGGATATAGGAGATAGCAGTTGCATATCGGTTCCTTTCATAAGTGTATTCGATATGGATTCGGGTAGACAATACTATAACGGCTGGGGTCATGAAGATAGACAGGAAGAAGAATGGTGCGTGGCGAAGTACAAAGGCAAAAGATTAGTTTATGAAGACAAAAATCGCAGCAGGTTTCAAGTGAAGGAAACTACTTTCTTTGTCGGTAATCTACCGGATGACAGCTCTAGTTACCTACTATGGGATGTAGTCAAGGGGTTTGGGAAAATGTCGGATGCATACGTCCCAAAGAAAAAAGACAAGAGAGGCAACAAGTTTGGATTCATAAGATTCGAGAATGTAAGAGACATCCAAGGTTTGGCTTCTGAGCTATGCATGGCGCGGATTGATCATAAAAAACTGTTTGTTAGGCCAGCCAAGTTTATTAAAGATGTGGAGAAAAAAGAAAGCAATTACCCTCGGATAAAACAGAATCAACCACAAGAGCCTTTTGGTGGTAAACCAATTAACGTGAACCAGAATCAAGGAAAGGATGGTAGAACTTATGCTGAAGTTATCACGGGAATTAAACACGTTTCAGTTCCAGAAAATAATGTGAGTATTAAGGTGGTAGAAAGTGAAACATCTAAAAGATGGAGGTATAAGTCACTGGTGGCGGAACTGAAAAACCCATATGATCTTAAAGGTTTTCATCAATTGCTTGAAGAAGACGAGCTAAATGGATTCACAGCACGTTATATGTGGGGTTTAAGAATATTATTAACTTTCGATAACCAGTCCGAAGCATCAAATTTCTTGGAACACAAAAAAGAAAGCTGGGAGAAATGGTTCAAAGTTCTGCATGTTTGGGATGGAAGGCACATTCCGTTTCAACGGTTGGCAAAGCTATACATCAGAGGTGTTCCACTACAATGTTGGGGTCCGGTAATTTTTGATCAAATAGGTGGGCTGTTAGGGTCGGTGGTTCTGCCGTCTACGGCTAATGACGAAGACAAGGACCTTACAGTTAGCACAGTTGGGATCATTACAAATAACGTAGCTCGTATAAACAGCAAGTTAACCATTGCATGGCATGGTCAGCCGCATGAAATTCTTATTACGGAGGATATTAGTGCCGGATTTCCCTTCTCTCCAGCTACGTCCGGCCAAAAAGATGAAGACAAAGTTTCAGAAGCTATACGGTCAGACTCGAACTTTGTCGATCTGGTAGGTGAAGAGTTGGCTTTGAAAATTGATGATATTGATAAATGTGATCAAAATCAAGAGGTGAACGACAAAATTAATTCTCCCATCTATAACGAGGTGGCTGATGTGGATTCCCCAAAAAACCCCGTCCCAAGTAATAATAACTCCAAGAAATGGGCTTCATCATTATCGAAATCCGGTAATTCAGAACTAGGCCCATATGACACGCCCCCTCCCCCACCTCATGATAGGCCTAATGATCTTTGGGCCAAAGAATCTGCAATTGGGCTCAACAAGTTATTTGATGACGAAGCACACATAATGGAGACCCCACCAGTTGGGCCTGTTAATGACGTGTCCACAAACCAATCCAACTCGGGGGAAAATGGTGTACAAGTGTCCCTATCTCCTGATCCCTTCAATCTTAGGGAGCTATTAAAACAGGTTAAAGATAAGAATCAACCTCTTGATCTAAATAATCCCCCTAACAATACTGCTGAGATCTCACACCATACTCCGGCAAACTCCAATCGGCCGGGACATACCAAAAAGGCGAAATTCAAATTCCCCTCGATGAAAATGAAGGATACGTTGTGGGCGGCAAAAAATGGGGAGAATTCAAAGTGCAAATCAAAGTCATTAGCTTCCAAATCAGGGGAGGGGAGCGGCTCTCTGGAGAATTCAGAATCAAATCAAAAGGAAATGGAAATTGATATCGAGGTTCAACGAACAAAGGAAGTAGGGGAATTCTTGGGTTTTAACCTTAATGGAAAAGAAGGGGATCTAAGGAAACAGGTCACAAAGGAACAGGTGTCAATCACAACCAAATGAATTACTTGTCAGCAAATATTAGAGGGGCGGGTGACCCCATGAAGGCGAACCACCTAATGGAGTTGAAGAGGAAAAACAATATAAACTTCATGGCTATTCAAGAGACGCAGTTCACTGATTCTTCGAAACTTAAGGTAAATCGGTTCTGGGATAATTCTCCTTTTGAATTCGAGTTGGTCAATGATTCGGGTAGGTCGGGGGGACTATTAAACATTTGGGATCCTAAGATTTTTTCTAAGAAATCCTCGATCTCAAATAGATTCTTCTTAGCCACAATTGGGGAATTAGTAAACGGGGGTGAGATAATCATAGTGGTTAATGTCTATGCTCCACATGATATGAATCTCAAAAAAGAATTATGGGCTGAGTTAACCAATCTGATGTCACTATTCAACGGCTCTTGGATTTTTATGGGCGATTTCAACTGCGTTCGTGAGCCCAGAGAAAGAAAAAACTCGAAATTTAATCCCCAGATGGCTGAATCTTTTAACCAGTTCATTCGCTCTACTGGTTTATCAGAATACACGATGTTGGGTTGCTCTTTCACCCATAGATCAGACGATGGTAAGCGTCTCAGCAAGATTGACAGAATGTTCATTTGTCCATCGTTCCTCTCCAAATGGTCTTCAGCGATGCTTACGGGGCTGCCAAGATATAGGTCAGATCATAGACCTCGGTTGTTAAAATGCTGTGAGGTGAAGTTTGGTAATCCTCCTTTCCGGTTCTTTAACTCATGGCTGAACGAAGAAAGCTTACAAAAAACGGTGACTGATTCGTACTCGTTATGTCAGCAACCTATTCCCCCGGATAAGTTGTTGGCACAAAGACTAAAAGAGGTGAAATTTGCTATCAAACCCTGGAGCAGAAACTTAAAAATTCAGGATAGCAAAATTATCAACGAACTTGCAAAGAAAATTGAATCGCTAGACATAAAAGCGGAATCCATGTCTCTATCGGAGGAAGAGTGTTCGAACAGAGAGTTGTGGGCTAAAACGTTGGCAGAAATTGAAGACAATAATTTGGAAGATCTCAAACAAAGGGCTAAGGTTAAGTGGATAACAGACGGTGATGAAAATTCCTCCTTCTTTCATGGCATTATCAAGGGTCACCAGAAGCACAATAGAATTAATGGGCTCGTTTTTAACAACATTTGGGTGTCAGAACCGGAATCTCTAAAAGAGGAAATAAAGTGTTATTTTGAAAACCTTTTCAAAGAGGAAAATCATGATAGACCTTGCTTCATAAATGATGGCTTCAAAACACTGTCCTTAGAACACTCAGCCATGTTAGTTAAGCGCTTCTCCATAGAGGAAATCAAGGAAGCTGTTTGGGATTGCGGGGGGGAGAAAACGCCAGGTCCAGATGGGTTCACGTTTGGTTTCATAAAGCATTTTTGGAACATTTTGGAAGCTGATTTTGTAAGTCTTTTCGATTACTTTTATGTGCACGGCAATCTAAACAGAGGTTGTAATTCGAGTTTCATCACCTTGGTGCCGAAATCTGCCAACTCACAGTGTATCAAAGACTTTAGACCCATTAATCTTATAGGTTGTATTTCGAAGATAATCTCAAAAGTATTGGCAAAGAGACTGAAAAAGGTTATTGGGCTCCTGGTAAGTGACACTCAAACAGCGTATATTGAAGGACGTAGCATACTGGACGGGCCGCTAATTATCAATGAACTCCTATCCTGGGGTAAGAAAACAAGAAAGGAAATGATGCTATTTAAAGTGGACTTCGAAAAAGCTTTCGACTCAATCAGTTGGAAGTTTTTGGACACGACACTATCTCAAATGGGTTTTCCTGCTCTATGGAGGAAATGGATTATGGGAATTTTGTCATCCTCAAGATCCTCAGTGTTAGTAAACGGCTCACCAACACAAGAGTTTAACATTGAACGTGGTGTTCGACAAGGCGACCCATTATCACCACTATTATTCATTCTCGCAATGGAGGCATTACATGTTGCTACGGTCACGGCTAATGTTCAAGGAATCTTTAAAGGTTGTATAACTCCAAACAACGGACCCATCATATCTCATCTACTATACGCTGACGATGTCCTATTTGTGGGTGAATGGTCGGAATCGAATCTATATAATCTTTCTAGATTACTTAGATGCTTTCACTTGGCATCCGGTCTCAAGGTCAACTTCAACAAAAGTCAATTATTTGGAGTGGGTGTACCTCCCGAGTTGATTGAACAAAATGCCTCCATCCTTCAATGCAAAACGGGGGTATTCCCATTCACTTATCTCGGGATCCCTGTTGGAGCAAACATGGGGTTGGTAAAAAACTGGAAAGCGATTATTAAAAGATTCGAAGAGAAGCTGAGCTTATGGAAAGCAAGAACACTGTCATTTGGAGGAAGAGCTACACTTGTTGAGGCGGTACTAGGTAATCTTCCAACTTACTATCTATCACTTTTCAGTGCACCAAGTCAAGTTCTAAAACATCTTGAAAGAATTCGTCGTAAATTTCTTTGGGGTGGATGCATGGAGAAAGATAAAGTTAGTTGGGTCCCATGGTTTAAAGTTGTTGCACCAAAAAATAAAGGGGGTCTCGGTATAGGTAGTCTATCCTCTACAAACAAAGCCCTAATGATCAAATGGTGTGTACGTTATAAGAACGAAACATCCTCGCTGTGGGCAAGAATAATCACGGCTGTGCATGGTAGGGTGAGGAACCATTCATACATTCCTCTAAAAAGCTCACTTGGTGGGGTTTGGAAGGCTATTGTAAACATGGGTCGATTAACACAAAACCAACCAATCAATGTCCAAGAGAGACTAATTCCGAAAGTAGGGAGAGGAGATAAGACACTTTTTTGGCTGGATAACTGGGTAGGTAACGGACCACTTCGGGATGTTTTCCCCAATCTCTATGCACTTGAAAGTGAAAAAACTTGTCGGGTGCTGGATAGATATATCTCTAATCGGGATACCATCGAATGGATATGGGGCAGTAGCACGTCTTTGACAAACGAGGAGCAGATTAAAGAATGGGCTGAATGCATCTCAAGAATAAAGGTCATAAACATTAATGGCAGCAAAGATGTTTGGTTATGGCAATCAGGCTCGGTTACAACGGAATTCACAGTCAAACAGATAAGGGAGGAGCTGGATCATATTGACACAACTAACGAAACGAAAGTTCTCAAATGGCTGCATTGGATTCCTAAAAAGGTTAATTGTTTCCTTTGGAGGGTGGTACTCGACAGAATAGCAACGAAAGAGGCATTACAGATCCGGCGTATTCACTTACCCTCTTTGCAATGTGTCTTTTGTAATGATGCAGTAGAATCGATTAATCATCTTCTCATAACATGTGATTTGGCCCAAATGGTGTGGACTTTAGTATTCCAATGGATGAAAATTCAGCAACCAAAGTACCTAGTGAGCGTGGTCCAGTTATTGGAGGTTATGGATTCATACAAATGGAAAAAGAAAGTCAAAAGGGCAATTTATGCTATTGTGGCGGCAACTTGCTGGAACCTGTGGCTAATGAGAAATGGAATCATCTTCAAACAAAAATCTCCTAACATTACAAAGGTGATTGGCGACATAAAAGCAATATCGTTCACTTGGTTAAAAAATCGGGCAGGACTATCGGAGATTACATGGGGAAATTGGAGATCTTTTAATTTCTAAGCATTTTCACTTGTCTATGTAGTTCATGTAGTTGTTCTCTTTTTTCTGTTTGTACTGTTTCTTGAGCGCCTTGCTTAAGTTTTATAAAATTTCCGCCCTTTTTCAAAAAAAAAAAAAAGTCAAGTAGCCACACATCATAAGCACAAACACCAACGACAACATCATTGATGGTTAATGGAAACGAAATAATTAAAAGTAGATGTAAGATTAGTCGCGTTGCGGCTAGGGTCTTACAAATTACGACACAATAAATTTATTTTATACGGTTAGGGCCTTACAAATTACGGCGCAATGAATCTATTTTATACTTCTATATCGAGCGGCTCGTTGCGTTTTAAAACCACAAACCTAAGGATTAACTACACACCTTTGTATCAAGTTAGATATCCAAACGATCACATTGTGTTTCCATATGTCTTGTGGAGGGAAATACAAATAGAGCTGTTCATGAGCCGAGCCGAGCCGAGCTAGGCCAAGCTCGTGCTCGGCTCGATTATAAACCGAGCCAGCTCGGCTCGGCTCGGATTTAAAACCGAGCTGCAAATCAAAGCTCGGGCACGGCTTGGTTTTAAACTGAGCTGCTCGGTTCGGCTTGGTTTGGCTCGTATTAAAAAAGAAAAATTAATACATATAGCTCTCAAAGTTCAATAGTCTAAAATATTATTAAATAGTTTAAAAGAGCATATCCAAAATGAGTTCAACCTTATACATTACAAACGAAAATTAAGTTCAATAACACAAAATAAGTTTCAAATTTCAGTGAAATACAATATAAGTTTATTATTATGGTAATCCACCTTCAAATATGCCATAGGTATACAATTACACTCATAAATACATGTAAATAATAATAAGTTTATTATAATACATTATAAATTATATAAAAATAAATACATTAAAAGTAAAATAATTCGAGTCAAGCCGAGCCGAGCTAAAAAGCGAGCCAAACCGAGCCAATTTGGCTCGTTACGAGCCGAGCCGAGCTAGGCTCACTTTTTTTAACGAGCCGAGCCGGCTCGGCTCCGTTTCAAACCAAGCCGTATCGAGCGAGCTTTTTCGGAGCTAAATCCGAGAGAGCTCCGAGCTGCGAGCTTTTTGGACAGCCCTAAATACAAATACTTGATGTTGATTAGGGATGAGCACGGTACATGTTCAATATTGAACCGGTACTAGTACCCAAAGTATCGGTACTGAAAAACGGGAAAAGTGGGTATCGGTACCGAATATACCAGTTTGGTACCCGTACCGGTATTTACCGGTGTTTTACCTGTAAATACCTGTACCGTTCCGATACCGGTACCAAAAAGCGGTGATACCGGTACAATTAAAGAGAGTTGGCCAAAAACAATAACTCACACCAACTAGTTGTTTTGTAAAAGAAAAAAACAATGTCCAAGAATATATGCTTAAAGTATAACTTCTAATGCACTATACTGTTAAAAATAAAAATTAATATTAATAGTATATAATAAATTATAACAAGATGTCCATTCTAGAATGTTACATCTTGCTCCTTTTTCATCCAGAGATAGAATTCGTCTTGAACTCCTCTATAAGTCTTTGTGTAGAGTTTGTCTTCTTGTTTGAAGATTTTGTCACTTTCCAATTTGCCAAATAAATTGTCTGGACCAACCAGAATTTTCTATAAGTTTGATTTTGTGGTACTAGACAAAAGAAAGATGTGACCAATCTATAAGTTTGACTTTGTGGTACGAGACAATAGAAAGATATGACCAATCGGTTTTTTCTTTATTTATTTATGTCACATTGCACCTTGAGTGTTTTATAATCTTACTATTATTGTTACTAGCGGTAAGACCCATGTGCAAATACGGGTATTTCTTAAAAAAAGATGCATACCACATTTTATTAAACGACGAATGGGTATACATTTTTTTAGGTTTAATTAAAATAGATTATAAAAAAACGGAACATCTTTTAAATAACAAACATGGTTAATAATTTTAACACAATAAAGCAAAAGATTAAATACAATCGACCACTAATGCTTTATAGAAATTTTACATAGCCCATTTTATTAAACAACGAATCACTATGATATGGCTCGAATATGATCGCTTGAACTCCACCAGATCTTGACCATGCCAATCGTATGATATGGCTCGAATATGATCAGGGATGGTTTTGCTTGAACTCCATCGGATCTTGACCCCATTGAACTCATCAGTGACTTCTTCATAATCATCCATACTAAGGACAACAGTATACCTCGACCCATTTGGCTCGGTTAGATGAGTTGGCGCTGAGGTAACGTTCGATGGCAGCGTACGCTTTGCTCCGCTCAAAGTATTCTGAGTGGTATTCATGAAAAGTGATCTGGACATAAGGGTATACATATCCAATGACCTTGTGGGCATACATTTAAACTGATCATGAAACCATTGCCGGAACATTGCATATATGAACATGCTGACCGCGAAAATCGGCCCTAACTGACTCACTCCCCCGTCATTGTTTTCTTATTTATCTCTACAGCAAGTGATCAAGTATATAAATGATTAAATTAAAAGGTTATATTTCTTCCTTAAAAAGGAAAAGATATTAATTAATTGGTGGGTTAAGGGGTATGGTCCCAGATCTCGCTTCAGCATCAACCGCGAGTGACCATTACCCTTATCAAAACCCCCACTAGCTAACAACCTACTTATGTCCGTGCGGGAATGCATCGACACAGTGGTTGAATCCAATCTGTCCAGTGATGGAGGAGGACTTACCTGGAATATGAGAACGGTATAGCGATGCGGCTGGCACCGCATCTGGTGTATGAAAACGGAAGAATTCACAGCGATGCGGCCTGGCACCACATCCAGTGAACACTTCTATCAATACAGAGAAGCTGGATAACAGCAACAGTCACCACTGCCGACGATGCGGCCTGGCACCGCATCTCGCGTATTTCTTGATCAGAAGAGTAGGACGCGGGAACATCTACAGTTACCGCAGACAGCGATGCGGCTTGCACCGCACCCTGTCTACTCATCAAGTGGGACTGACACCACAGAGCAAGTAGCACCAATGGCAGCCGCCTGTCAGGACTACGTAAGCAGCAGACTGACGTGGCGTCGCCTCCCCGGCCGACATGTCTGACACACCTGCAAAGGTGCAGCATGCCGTCAGTCTATCCATCTACCTCCTCCTTCACTCCTCGGCTATAAATACCAACCCCAAACCAGGTTTGAGGGATCTCTTCACAACTCTCTCACTACTACTATCATACTTTGCTTCCCAAGCAGACTACTGATTCTCACGCCGGAGAGTGGTAACAAGGAGCACCCCCCACCTCATCCTCCTTGTTACGAGTCACGGTTTGTTTCCTTGTGCAGGAGATCGACCCGCCGGTGATCCAGCCAGCGATCCTCGAGAAGAAGGGATTAACCCTTCTTGACGAGACCAGTGAGTTAACCCTGTCCGGTTAACCATTGTTTCATCATTGGCGCCCACCGCTACTCTTAGCACTTTCTCAACCATCCTTCTCCCTCTCAAAAGATCATGACTGATCACCAAAACAACACTACCGGGGATAATCTACTCTCCACCAACCCAGGCAATGCGGGGGCTGCTCCCCCGGACCTAAATCCGGGCCACATTGGCACATCAACGCAAAGGGGTCCATCCCTAACGTTCGGACACGACCTATCACAGTACGCATCTGTGATCCCTCCGGACATGGACCCTCACACCTGGTATGACCAGCAAGCCGCCCTGCTGGCCGCAACATATAACCGAGCTTGCGCTGAAGCGCAAATACAAGCCGGGCCTACCCCGGCACCGCACACACCTGCAGGTCGTATTTTACAATATGACGGCAGGGCACCCTCACGTCCAGCCTCCAGAAGCAGACGTGAAGACTGCGGATCCTCTTACTGGGAGGTCCGCACAATAAATGAGGACGATTCCTCATATGGGTCCCACACCAGGGGCCCAATACAAAGCTGCTTGGGCCCCCAAGGCGGTAACAGGCGACAATCCACAGTCCACCGCAGTTCCGGCATCCAAAGCCGGCTGGGACCCCTACCCCAGTATGAAGGTCATGGCCGTACCGACCCGGACGACCATACATATTGCGGGGATTCGCATGACACCAGCAGTAGACTAGGGGGACGCAACTATATCCCTCCCACTCATCCACGCAACACATACCTCAAGGCTGGAAAGCACCCTGAGAACCAGCCCTACAGGCCGAAAGCTGCGGCCGAAAACTTCAAATTCGCCCCGCGAATTGCCCACGCTCATGTTACCACAACAAAATTCCCATTCAACGTGGGGAAATACAACGGTTCGTCCGACCCGGACGACCACATGAACGTTTTCATGGGCGCGGGATGCAACGGCCAGTGGGATGAACCCACTTGGTGCAATTTTTCCCCCAGACCCTCACAGGTTTAGCCAGGGCTTGGTTCGATTCATTGCCAGTAGCGTCACTGGCCTCATTCGAGGACTTGCATGCAAAGTTCCTCGCTCATTTCAGCCAGCAACGACGTCACGAACGTGATTCGTTCGACGTCATGAATATCTGGCGCAGGGATGATGAATCTCTAGAAGCATTTGTCGTCCGATACAATAAAGAGTGCCTAGAAATAGGTGACGTGGCAGACCAGATGGCACAGAACCATTTCATCAAGGCCGTCAGGGACAAACAGATGGTTATGACCATCTCTGGCAAGGAGGGCTTGCCTAAAAAATGGGAAGATGTCATGGCCGTAGTCAAGACATACGCCCAAACACAGCGGTCCCTTGAACCGCATATGGCAAAGGCACAGCCCCAAGCCGAACCTCCCACCAGGGGTCCAAGCGTAACAATAAACGCAACCGGGACGTTGGAAATCGCGACAACATTTCCAAACCATACTTCCCGCGGACCAACCCGTTTGACCCAAGGAACCACAATCCCCAACGGGACAACCGGGCGCCAAAGAAAGATTCTCGGGACCGCAACTGGACCGAAATCACTGCATCGCCAAGCGAAGTCCTTCTTACGGACGCACAGCTCTTGCGACCGGCCCAACCAATGAAGTCCAAGAAAAATCAGGATCTCACTCTCTATTGTGAGTATCATAAGGACTCGGGCCACACCACAAACAACTGCATCAGTCTCCGACTGGAGGTTGAACGAGCCTTAAAAGAGGGGAAACTGCAACATCTTTTGCCAGGTGGGCAGAAACCCACCAAGAGCATCACCCCTCATGGCGAAGGCACCTCCTCAGGGAAGAGGACCATGTATGTGGCCTCAACCCACATGATCAACGGAGGAAAAGGCAGGCCGCGCAAGGCGGCGAAAAGACCGGACAATGACTGGAAAGACGAGCAAGTCGTCTTTCCAAAAGTCCGAGGCGGCCCGCGCAACAGACGCGCCGTCGTTATTACAGGCCAACTGGCTCATTAATGCACCGAGCGTCTATTCATCGACCCGGGCAGTACTTCTGATATCATCTATGAGCAATGCTTCAACCAGTTCGATCAGGAGGATAAAGATCGGTTGCAAGCAGTGGACTACCCGTTGGCCGGGTTCGCAGGGGAAACTGTCTTTCCCCTAGGCCAAATTACGTTCCCTGTGCGTCTTACCAGCGGAAGACACACACGAACAGAAGAGGTAAACTTCATGGTTTTACCTCATACTTCAAAATATGACGTACTCCTTGGGAGAGAATCCCAGGGTGATTTCAATAAAATTACGTCCGTACCCCACTCTGCTATCGGTTTCCCAACCGAAACGGGGGTCGCGATAATCTATGCACGCAGAGACGTCATGATGTCGGACGAAATACGTCCGAACAAGATAGCAAGGCCTACCCCCAACAACCAACCGGAAAAATGGGTTCTCAACGCGAGATACCCAGAACAAAAGGTTATGTTGGGCCACGCCTTGTCCGCTAACACCAAAGCGCACATGAAGCAGCTTCTCTTCAGAAATCAAGACATTTTCGCATGGACACCCGCAGACAGGACTGTGGCCCCGCGTGAAATCGCGCAACATTGCTTAAATACCTTGCCAGGTATTAAGCCGGTGATCTAAGGCCAACGCCACCTTGGATCCGCTAAAAACCAGGCGATGCATGAGCAGGTGGAAGAACTGCTCTCCGCAGGCATCCTGCGGGAAGTTAAATACCAGACTTGGTTATCCAACCCAGTCATGGTAGAGAAACCATCCGGGGGCTGGCGCATGTGCGTCGATTACAAAGACCTCAACAAAGCCTGTCCCAAGGATTGTTACACACTTCCAGAAATCGACGAAAAAGTCGATAACCTCGCACCTTTCAGATGGAAGTGTTTCCTCGATTGTTATAAAGGCTACCACCAAGTACAGATGGCAGTCGAGGATGAAGACAAAACGGCATTCCGCACTCCCACCGGGAATTACTGTTATACAAAAATGTCGTTTGGGTTGCGCAACGCGGGCGCAACCTATCAAAAACTGATGAACGACACTTTCCGCGAGCAAATAAGCAAAAGTGTTGAAATCTACATGGACGATCTAGTCGTCATGAGCATGGAGGAAGATACCATGCTCACTGATATTGAACGAACATTCCAAACTCTGCGAAGCGTTAACATAAAGCTCAATCCAGGGAAATGGTCGTTTGGAATGGAAGAAGGCAAATTCCTTGGATTCATCATAACCAAAGATGGATTCAAGGTAAACCCGGAAAAGGTTCAGGCGATCGAACGCATGCCGTCGCCTTCAACGATGAAAGAAATGCAACGGCTGGCCGACAGGCTAGCCGCACTAAATAGATTCTTAGCCAACCATGCAGCTAAGTCATATCCTTTCATAAAGACCCTGCGGAACTGTTTAAAGAAAGAACAATTCCAATGGACCGCAGAGGCCGAAAATGCCTTCCGGGAAATGAAGGAGTGTTTGATACAACTCCCAACTCTAACCGCACCACGCAAGGATGAACCACTCATATTATACCTATCTGCCGCAGACAACGTGGTAGGTGCGGTACTAATAGTGGAGCGGGAGGGGGTTCAAACGCCCATCTATTACATCAGCAAGATGCTCAACGACCCAGAAACAAGATATTCAATAATGGAGAAATTGGTATTAGCACTAGTACATGCATCAAGACGGTTGCGACGATACTTCGCAAACCATGTCATCACGGTGCTAACCAATTACAGGATCGGCCCGATCCTATCCAAACCTGACATTTCTGGGAGGTTAGCAAAATGGGCAATTGAGCTGGGCGCGCACACGCTGAACTATAAACCGCGCCCCGCGATTAAAGGCCAAGTCTTAGCTGATTTCGCCGCCGAGGTACCGGCCAATCGCATTCAAGAATGCGAAGAAGCACAAAATCCCACGCCAGCACCATCTTCCTCCGAAACTTGGGCACTTTTTACTGATGGTGCCTCCAACGAAGAAGGTGCAGGCGCAGGTCTGCGACTCGTCAGCCCTGATGGCCAAGAACTTACATATGCAATCCGCCTCGATTTCAAAAGCACAAATAACGAGGCAGAGTATGAGGCCCTACTGGCAGGACTACGTTTAGCAGTCAAACTCGGCGTGCAACATTTGGAAGCACACGTCGACTCCTTGTTGGTTGCAGGGCAGATACGCGGCGACTATGCCGTAAAGGGGGATATCATGATCCTCTACCTCGAGCAAGCCCTGCAACTAACATCAAAGTTCACTTAATTCAATATCCGACATATCAATAGAAGTGAAAACAAATCCGCGGATGCAAAAACTTGCATCCACCAGCTTCCAACACCTGGCAAAGGAGATACGCATCGAAATTCTACAGAATCCTTCAGTACCCCTGAGCCAGGTCAATGTCATCCAATACGGCACAACATCTTGGATGACACCAATTATTGCATATTTGCAATCAGGTGTGACTCCCGAAAGCAAGGTGCTGTTTGTTTTTGCAGACATAAATTGTCTGCAAGCTGATTTCATCTGTTTTTATATCTGAAACTGAAGATGTGGTTTGAAGATCTACAAGCTGAAAATATAAGACTGTTTGTTTTATAACCTGATAATGTCTACACATTCAACATCCAACATATCCATGATCCAACTCACATCAACTCAACCCCTGCTTCTTCCTTTCGATGACTGATCGGAGCCGGTTAATCTGACTCGAACCACGGCTGACCAGTTGACTTTCGTTGACTGGTCAACCTGCTGTGTTGACGCGATTGACCCGAAACCGAAGCCTAAACGAGTTACCGACATTAACCACCACTGTCATCACCATCGGCAGCCAATCATCATCACCTTCAACAATCGGAGCAACGGCCCGAAACAAGAAAATAATCACCGGCAATCCCCAAAAATCAGAAATGTGTAAATAAAACGAAAATACCCAAAACTTTGCAGAGAAACGACACTTACCGGGCCTGTCGGAGGCTCGTCGGAGCACCCGCTCCTTCAGTGCCGGCTTCACTCCACCGTCGCCGCTGCTCACGGCGGCGCCGCCTAACAACATCGCGTCTCTCTCCCTCCTGCCCAGTTTCTCTCTCTCTCTCTCTGCTTCGACAACGTCGCTCACCACCACCCACCACAGCGCCACCGCCTGTGGTGGTGGCGTGGTTGCTGCTGATGTCTACCGCCACCAAATCGATGGTGGCGGCCGGTGATATAAGAGAAGACGAGGTGGGGGTGGGTGTTTGTCAAACCACACGCCGCCGGGGACGGATTCCGGTTGCCGGTGAACCGCCGTAACGGCGCCGGTCCTCCATCTTGGTGGTTGCCGGATCTTGAGAGGTGAGATGGAACGATGGGTGTGTGTTGTTTGGTCTGATGTAAAGAGGGGGTGGAAGGAGAGGGAGTTGTGTGAAGGAGTTGTGTGAAGACAATTGAAGCAAGGGTTCATAGCTTTTATTTTAAGATAAAATAAGCTATTTTCAGATCTTCTTTAAAAAAAACAAACAGTCTTCAAGCCCTTATGTCTGCCCGCCTGCAGACATAGGCTCCTTGCAGATGTTTTAAGCAAAAACAAACACCCCCCAAGTCAGAGGCACGCAAGCTACAATACAAAGCGTGCCATTATCAAATGGGAGACGGTATCTTATACCGTAAATCATACCTAGGGCCACTCCTACGATGCGTCAACCCCCAGGATGCCACATACCTCATCAGAGAGATACACGAAGGAATGTGTGGCATACACGCAGGACCACGCATGGTAGTGGCCAAGATCATGAATGCTGGGTATTACTGGCCCGGCATGCACCTGGATGCCGTCAAAGAGTTGCGCAAATGTATGAACTGTCAACGACATGCTCCAAAAACTTTGCGCCCCAAGAACAACTTGGTCCCGGTCGCCACCGCATGGCCCTTTCAGAAATGGGCAATCGACGTGGTCGGACCCTTCCCAGACGCACCAGGTGCAGTCAAATTTATCATAGTAGCGGTTGATTACTTCACAAAATGGGTAGAGGCGAAACCGCTCGCCTCAACCACTGCTATGATAACAAGGAAATTCATTTGGGAACACATCATCTGCCGTTTCGGTCTACCAATGTGCATCGTTACCGATAACGGCACCAACTTTGCTGCGGATGAATTTCAAAAATGGCTAGAAGAACTACACATCGAACACATATTCTCATCTGTGGCGCATCCGCAAGGGAATGGCCAGGTTGAGAGTATCAACAAAAGTCTAGTCGAAGGCATCAAAGCAAGGTTGGGAACAGCCAGGCGTGGCTGGGTCGATAAACTCCCAAGAATCTTATGGGCTCACCGCACAAGCCCAAAAACAAGCAACGGGGAGACACCCTTCAGCCTGGACTATGGCTCAGAAGCAGTGATCCCCGCGGAAGTAGGCATCCCTTCTCCTAGAATGTTGGCTATTGAAAAAATAGACAACACTATGGAACGCAGGATTGACTTGGACCTCTTGGAAGAAAGGCGTGAAAACGCGGCCATCAATGAGGCCAAGTACAAATCCAAACTTGAAAGGTACTATAACTCACGCGTCCGCGTTTGTACTTTCAACCCGGGAGACTACGTCCTCCGCGACAACGAGGCATCTAATGCTGAACGCCCAGGAAAACTTGCCCCCAAGTGGGAAGGACCCTACCTCATCAATGAGGTCTTGGGCAAAGGCGCGTATAAATTACAACGTTAGAAGGCGAACCTATCGCACGTACATGGAATGCACAACAGCTTAGACGCTGTTACATCTAAGCCATGTTTTTTACATTTTCATGTAACCTATCGGGCCGCAGGCCATTTGCAAATAAATAAACGAGCAATTCAATGCAATATTGTTTGTTACTACTATTACAAATGCGTGTTCCACTTTGCGGTATCCGCAAAAACAGATTGGCAAAATCTTCATTCGCGATACCCACACAAAGTGCTAACCACACACAAATATTGTAATAGGCCAGCAAAAGGCAGAATATTAAGTGTCTATTGATGTGTGTAAAATACAACATATAAATCACATCAATTAAGGCATAAAACTAACCCTTTTTAAGTACTAATGTTGGAAAAAGAGTGTTTTTGTCTTTCTTTTGTATTTTCAGGATGAAATGAGCTCAAATTCACAAAAGAAGCAAAAACACAACTAATTCTAGCATAAATACAAGAAAAGGAATAAAAGCAGACTGCCCGGACCCTCAACGGCATCCTCCAAGGAAAAGAAGAGAAAACAGAAGTCTGAACACGCCCCGTGCTCAGCCAGCACGGGGCCGTGCCCAAGAAGCAGCAAAAAAGACAAACTTATAGAAGCTTCCATTGCCCACCACGGGGCCGTGTCCAGCGGGCACGGGGGCGTGGTGAAAGTACAACAGGCGCATTAATTGTAATTGCGAATTACAATTAATGAGGAGAGAGAGTGTCAGACGGGCACGGGGGCGTGTCCAGCGGACACGGGGCCGTGCCCAGCCTTCTGTTCAGCCTATAAATAGGAGTGCTTGGTTTCATTCCATCTCATCCCTTGGCACACCACCTCTCTCACACTTCATCCACCACTCACCACCACCATAACACCATCATCCACCACCATCATCCATTGTCCATCGTAGAGTGTGTGAGTCGTCTCGGGATCCAAGATTGCTCGTAAGAGTTCTTGACAATCAAGGCCATGTTTGCCTAAGTCTCTTACATCACTTGGTGAAGACAAGTGTTTAGTATAATACTTTTTATTTTTAATCTTTTGCACTTTTTATTTGGTTTTGTATTAATGACTTTAATAATAGTTGCTTATGTTGAAGGTGATCTTTCCTTATCGTTTGTCCGTGTTGTCTTGGCATTATTTTACTGTCTATATAAAATAAAAGATTTTCACCATTCATATCTCCACGGTCTATATGGAGGTATGTTGGCTACCTGGTCGGGGGTTAAGGGAACGGTTTGGTAAGGGTCTTGCCCTTGTTCAGCGTTTAGAGGTCCTGCTTGGGACCTGGGTCAAATTTAGTAGGATCTCCTTCAATGCCCATAGGTATTGGATGGCGGGGATCCAAACTCTTTGACCCCCTCATAAGTTAACTACTATTAATACTATAACCCGGCTATTTAGGACTGTATCCCTGCTGACTCAGACTACTTAGCCGAGGGTAACGTCACCGCCGAAAGCGGGGCCTACCACAATTTGCATTAATAACTTAATTCATTATCTTTCAATAATCCGACCCTTTAGGATTGTATCCTTGCTGGCTCAAACTACTGGGTTGAGGGTAACGTCGCCTTCAAAAGAGGGGCCTACTACAATAACTAAGATAATCTCTTAAACAAGTGCAAAAGTGCGAAAATAATCAAAGTGTATACTAATACACGTGTCGGATCCAAGTGATTCATCTTGTCTATCTGTTTTTATTTTATTTTTATTTTTCAGCATTTAGTTAGTTTTTATTTTCTTAGCTTAAAAAACATTTTTCTCACTTTTTGATTTGATTAGACGTTGAGGATAAACCGGTATTAAAAGCTCTTGTGTCCTTGGACGACCTCGGTATCTTACCAATACTATACTACGTCAACGATGGGTGCACTTGCCCATATGTGTGTTTAGTGTTAGTGAATATCGTGTTTTATAAATTTAAAACTTGGCTAAAAGTGTAAAAAGGGCTTAAATATACATCAAAAATATAACACACTTCACGCACATCAAGTTTTTGGCGCCGTTGCCGGGGACACAAGGATTTTAAGAAAGTTAGGAATCAACGGCCTAATCATATTTTTATTTTTCTTTTTAATTTTTAGAATTTTTCTTAGTTTTTCAGCTTCTGCAGGGCTTAGCACGGGCCGTGCCTGGTCGGACACGGGCCGTGCCCAGCATCGTTACTGGCAGTTTTTGTTTTCCAAGTTACAGAAGGCTGACCACAGGGCCGTGCCGGTGCAACACGGGGCCGTGTCCAACTTCCAGTAACTGGGATCTGGAAAACAATCACTGAAACTCCGACCACGGGCCGTGTTCGCTAAACACGGGGCCGTGGTGAACCTTCTGACCAACATTCTTTTCTGTTTTTATTGCAGGACTTGGAACCCGACGCCAACCTCACGTAGTGTATGAGCTCCAGTTCCAATAAAGACATAAAAGAACCACTAGAAGAACCCGAACACTTTCTCAGAAAAAGGTTAAAAGCCAAAAACCAAGAGAAGGTTTCGGGTGACCCACCTCCAATGGCGGACCAACGTACCCTTATGGATTACCTACGACCCACCGTAGGTAATCTAGGCGCCGCTATCAATGCTCCGAATGTCGAAGCTAATAACTTCGAACTTCGGCCGCATTTGATACAAATGCTCCAAAACTCCGCAACCTTCCACGGGCTTGCGGACGAGGATCCCCATCTACATATAACTAATTTCTTGGAAATATGTGATACCTTTCGGATCAAGGAGCATCAAACGACGCCATCCGCCTCCGTATGTTTCCCTTCTCACTAAAAGACCGAGCGAAAGCTTGGCTCAACGCCCTCCCAGCTGGATCGGTAAACACCTGGGATGAACTAGCCCAAAAATTTCTATATAAGTATTTCCCTCCCGCTAAAACTGCTAAGTTAATGACTGAAATTAATACATATTCACAAGAGGACGGGGAATCCTTATATGAAACTTGGGAAAGGTTCAAGGAGCTATTACGCAAGTGTCCCCATCACGGCCTCGCAATATGGCAACAAGTATCCACTTTCTATAATGGATTGTTGCCACACACTAGGCAGACACTTGATTCTAGCTCCGGGGGACTTTTAGGTAATCGACGCCCACACGAAATATATAATCAAATTGAGGAAATTGCTCAAACCAATTTTCAATGGCACACCCCCCGGGGAAATAATCTATCGCCCCGGGCGCCCATAAGGTCGATGAAAGCACTTCTTTACAAGCCCAAATCGAGGCCCTTTCTTCAAAGATAAAAAAATTGGAAATGACAAAAACAGTCTCGGTTATGGCTTGTGAAGGGTGTGGTGGGTCACATGAAAATTGGAGTTGCATGAAAGAAACAGACGATCAACAAGAAATGGTAAACTACATTGATAATAGACCTAGGCCGTCGGGTCCCCCAACGGGAACTTACAACCAAGGATGGCGAAACCACCCAAACCTTGGTTGGAGGGAACCCGGCAATAGTAGTAACCAACAAACCCAACGAACAAACTTTCAGCAACCAAGAAATGAGTCACAAAATTTCACTCAACAACAAAGTGGACGAGAAAGGCTCGAAGATACTGTATCTCGCCTCGTCTCCGACACTGATAAGAAAAACTCGGAAAGATTTCTACAATTAGAATCAAATTTTAGAAATCAACAAGCTAGTATTCAAAACATAGAAAAACAATTAAATCAAATAGCTCAAAATTTTGCCGAGAGACCGCAAGGCGCATTACCTAGCAATACCGAAACGAACCCAAAAGCGCAAGTTCACCTCATCACACTACGGAACCGCACCGTAGGGCCTGCAGAAGTGCTACCACCAACGGAAGAAACAGTACCCACACCTCTGCAGGAAAAGAACTCCCCTCCGTCACCAGAGCCTACCAAGGCTCCTCGAGTTCCATACCCCGGTAGGTTAATTCGTCAAAAGACCAATGAGCAATTCGCAAAGTTCGAAAGTCTGTTAAAACAATTGCATGTCAATATTCCTTTTATCGAAGTCCTAACCCAAATGCCCAAGTACTCTAAATTCATGAGGGACTTCCTTACACATAAAAAGAAAATTGAAAGTTTGCAATTAGTCAATTTAGGCGAAGAATGCTCCGCCCTCGTACTCAATAAACTTCCCCAAAAGAAAATCGATCCCGGAAGCTTCACGATTCCCTGCTCAATAGGGGAATCACCCGTTCGTAATGCCTTAGCCGACCTTGGGGCTAGCATTAACCTCATGCCCTCATCAATGTTCAAAAGACTCGGCTTAGGAACCACGAGCCCTACAAAAATGAGCATACAACTCGCTGATCGATCCGTCAAATTCCCACAAGGTGTCATCGAGAATGTCTTGGTAAAGGTAAGCAGATTCGTTTATCCAGCTGACTTTGTCATACTCGATATGGAGGAAGACACCGAGGTCCCCCTCATACTAGGGAGACCCTTCCTTGCCACCGCCCAAGCAGTGGTAGATATGAATGACGGGACACTCACCTTGAGGTATGGGGATGATGAAGTGAAGTTCGGAGTTTGGAAGAGAATAGAGGACGACGACCCGGTCAATTACATGAAGGTTATTGATTCGAGCTTGGATGCTGCTCTCCGACGGTGTAACATGGGACGCCAGGCATCCCACTCAGAAAACATATAACCTCGCATTGGGTCTAGCCAAGGACCCTTATAAAGGTGGCGCACCACGGAGGCATTCCGCGGAACTATCCTTAGTTTAGTTTAATCTTTTAGTTTTAATTTGCAGAATAAAACACACTCATGGTGGTAATGGATGAAAAAGGGAACGAGAAAAATGGCCCCATGCACAAAGAACAGAGCAACCCGACACAAATCTCCATCACAGAAGGCTCAGCACGGGCCGTGCCCAACCAACACGGCCCCGTGCTGAGCCACCTGCAGAAAAACGCCCAGTTCAGGTAACTGGACACGGGCCGTGTTCAGCGGACACGCCCCCGTGTCCAGGCTTCTGTCTTAGTTCTTTAATTTCTGTTACTGGCACCTGACCACGGGGCCGTGCCCGGTCACCACGGGGCCGTGTCCAGGATGCCAGTAACATAAATCTTTGCTTTTTAACCCACTTTTACACATTCTAATCAACCGAAAACCTTATTTTTGGGACACATTGAGGACAATGTGTAATTTAAGTGTGGGGGGTATGCTAAAACCTTGAATTTTGCAAATCCTAATTACAAGCCTTACACAAAACTCTATTGGAACCGCTAAACACCCCAAATTTTTTTCAAAAACTTTTCGCTTTTTTTTTTACTTGTCTTGGTTTAATTTGGGAATAACAAGTTCTAAAAAGGTTATATTTTTACAAATTTACAACCGATAGCGTCGTGATAACAAATAACCAACATAAGAAAATTACGAAACGGCATAACAAGTCTAGTTAAAAATTCGATTATATATACTTGATCGCATTAAAAACCCATTCCCACAAAAGTGAGTTTTGAGCCTTTATTGAGCATACAAATATACATCTTTAGACTAAATGCTCATTTTTCGTTTCTTGTGTGAATAGCCGCTTGGTTCTTACAACTCTAGAACTTGCCACGACGATACATTCCCGGTCCTTACCAACTTAAACCCAAGTAAGTAAGTGATGGAGGCATTAGGACTAACCATATTTTTTTTTTCTACACCATTAATTTTCATTTTTTTACCACCTACCCAAAATCCCCCTAGTTAGCCCCTTTGAGCCTAAACCTTTCATTTCATTACCCTAAAACCCTTTTTACCCACCAAAAACCCTTTTTTTTTATTTTTCACCCATTATTTTAGTAACAAGCTCGGTTTTTCGTAAGCTCGCTATTTTATGTGACTTATAAAAAAAAATCATGAAGTCAAAAACAAACAAAAGCTATATAAAAGCTTGTTTGGAGAAATACTTCAAAATAAAAAGTCACTAAAAACAAGGTGTGTCACGAAAATCGACGCTTTTTACGATTTTCGCCCTTTTACTAACCACTAACCCAACCACCCACCTTTAACCCAAGCCTAACCCTTCACCCAAAAAGTCCTCTTGATATTTACAAAGGTAAAAAGTTAAAAAGGAGGAGGATTGATTGCTTGGCAAGCCTATGGAAGGCGTAAGTTCCATGCCGCTCACGAGTGATTCACTAAAAAAATTACACCTTCGGCCGAGTGTTGAGTGATCTCCCGTGAGGTATGTGAACTTGTATATAAATGGAATTTTAATAAGGCATGCTATGCCCGAATAAGTAATTTATCTTGTGAAACGTTCTAAATAAATCATAATGAATTGGATTGTAAATAAATAAAAATAAAACTTACAAAGATCTTGGATTCCCGACACTCTATGACAAGCCAAAAACTTTCTAATCTACCTATTCCATTTGGGAGTGTAAGCCACATTTAAAGAGTTTTGCTTGAGGACAAGCAAAAGTTCAAGTGTGGGGGTATTTGATGTGTGTAAAATACAACATATAAATCACATCAATTAAGGCATAAAACTAACCCTTTTTAACTACTAATGTTGGAAAAAGAGTGTTTTTGTCTTTCTTTTGTATTTTCAGGATGAAATGAGCTCAAATTCACAAAAGAAGCAAAAAGACAACTAATTCTAGCATAAATACAAGAAAAGGAATAAAAGTAGACTGCCCGGACCCTCAACGGCATCCTCCAAGGCAAAGAAGAGAAAGCAGAAGTCTGAACACGCCCAGTGCTCAGCCAGCACGGGGCCGTGCCCAAGAAGCAACATAAAAGACAAACTTATAGAAGCTTCCATTGCCCACCACGGGGCCGTGTCCAGCGGGCACGGGGGCGTGGTGAAAGTACAGCAGGCACATTAATTGTAATTGCGAATTACAATTAATGAGGAGAGAGAGTGTCAGACGGGCACGGGGGCGTGTCCAGCGGACACGGGGCCGTGCCCAGCCTTCTGTTCAGCCTATAAATAGGAGTGCTTGGTTTCATTCCATCTCATCCCTTGGCACACCACCTCTCTCACACTTCATCCACCACCCACCACCACCATAACACCATCATCCACCACCATCATCCATTATCCATCGTAGAGTGTGTGAGTCGTCTCGGGATCCAAGATTGATCGTAAGAGTTCTTGACAATCAAGGCCATGTTTGCCTAAGTCTCTTACAGCACTTGGTGAAGACAAGTGTTTAGTATAATACTTTTTATTTTTAATCTTTTGCACTTTTTATTTGGTTTTGTATTAATGACTTTAATAACTAGTTGCTTATGTTGAAGGTGATCTTTCCTTATCGTTTGTCCGTGGTGTCTTGGCATTATTTTACTGTCTATATAAAATAAAAGATTTTCACCATTCATATCTCCACGGTTTATATGGAGGTATGTTGGCTACCTTGTCGGGGGTTAAGGGAACGGTTTGGTAAGGGTCTTGCCCTTGTTCATCGTTTAGAGGTCCTGCTTGGGACCTGGGTCAAATTTAGTAGGATCTCCTTCAATGCCCATAGGTATTGGATGGCGGGGATCCAAACTCTTTGACCCCCTCATAAGTTAACTACTATTAATACTATAACCCGGCTATTTAGGACTGTATCCCTGCTGACTCAGGCTACTTAGCCGAGGGTAACGTCACCGCCGAAAGCGAGGCCTACCACAATTTGCATTAATAACTTAATTCATTATCTTTCAATAATCCGACCCTTTAGGATTGTATCCTTGCTGACTCAAACTACTGGGTTGAGGGTAACGTCGCCTTCAAAAGAGGGGCCTACTACAATAACTAAGATAATCTCTTAAACAAGTGCAAAAGTGCGAAAATAATCAAAGGTTATACTAATACATGTGTCGGATCCAAGTGATTCATCTTGTCTATCTGTTTTTATTTTATTTTTATTTTTCAGCATTTAGTTAGTTTTTATTTTCTTAGCTTAAAAAACATTTTTCTCACTTTTTGATTTGATTAGACGTTGAGGATAAACCGGTATTAAAAGCTCTTGTGTCCTTGGATGATCTCGATATCTTACCAACACTATACTACGTCAACGATGGGTGCACTTGCCCATATGTGTGTTTAGTGTTAGTGAATATCGTGTTTTATAAATTTAAAACTTGGCTAAAAGTGTAAAAAGGGCTTAAATATACATAAAAAATATAACACACTTCACGCACATCACTATCCAACTGGATAGACAAGTTTTTACAAAACTTACACAATTCCTAAACCCTAATAAGGTAAACAATGGAATTGACGCATACTCATACGACAACGGTATGGAGTATACTCAACCCCATTCACAATGTGTAGAGTTCCGGACAAGTTTTTACAAAACTTACACAATTCGTAAACTCTAATAAGGCAAACAATGGAATTGACGCATACTCATACGACAACAGTATGGAGTATACTCAACCCCATTCACAATGGGTAGAGTCCCACATACACATGCTCAATCATGCAAGAAATAGAAACACTTGTACAAATTGAACAACAAACTTTATATTCAAAAAATTCAGGCACCCACGCGGTGCATAATGGATTTACATAAAGTTTTCAACATATACAAGAGGAAAACAAAAAAGGGGCACACAGGCCAACCTAAGTCCTATTTTGTACCACTGGTACCCGCGCCATCTTGGCCGCCACCAGCAGGATTTTCCTCTTCTGCGTCGGCATATAGCATCCGCAACCGGTCTACATAATCCGTGGCCTCTAAACATTCGTCCAACTTCTCCACACAAGAGAGAGACGTGTCATAAAGGAGGCAACAGCCGCATCAAGGAGCGCTTTGGTGTCCACATCACGGAACCCGGACCGTTGTTCAGTATAGCCGCCTTTAGACATGACGTTTATATGACCGATACAACGGCTATAACCAGCTTTAAAACCGGCATCGCGGGCACGTTGCTTGACCAAGTCTAAACCAGTTGCGGTTTCAGGTGCATCCATGATAGCCTGAACAATCTGCAATAAAAGAATGATAAGACTCACATGCTAATCCAAGTAAACACAAAGGCATGGAGTACTTACATGTGCAATACCGTGACTCCGCATCCACTCACGGTCAGCCTCAAGCTGGTTAAACGAAGAAGTCAAGGCATCTCTGGCCTCGACAGCCGCATTTGCCCGCTCTTCCGCTACAGTCAAGCGGGCAGTAGTGTCTGCGAGCTTAGCCTCGCAAGACTGAACCTCGACCTTTCAAAAAGCGACCTTTCAAAAAGCAAGAAGCATGTTACACAAAGTTGGTAAACATTCTTAAAAGGCAGAAGGAAAGATAAAACAGGTAAAACAAATCATACATGAAGGCTGCCAGCAACCTGATTCACACGGGTCCGCTCAGCATTCGCTTTTTCAAGGGCCTTAGAAGCACGGCTCTCCCTCTCTTTGGCTTCTTCAAGGGCCTTTGCAGCACGAGCCCCCGCCTCTTTGGCCTCTTCAAGCGCCTTTACAGCCCGGGCCTCCGCCTGTTGGGCTTTAACCGCAATCACCTCGGCCACAGCTTTCTCTTTGCCCAGAGCAGCATTCGCGGTCTTGGCATTCGTCAACTCCTGACGAACACGAAACAGTGTTTCATTCACCTTGGCCCAAGATTCTTTCCACGACTTACACTCACTAGAAAGAGTTTCTTGCCAACTCTTGCGCTCCTCAGAAAGTAACTTGGCAAGAGTACGAACCTGTTTTAACTCAGCAGTTGCAGCCCACTCTGCGGTCTGTTTCTGCTTCTCAAAAGCAGCTCTATCCCTCTCAAGCTGCTCCGCACCCGCACGAGCAGCCTTCACCAACTCTTCCGCTTCGGCCCGCAAGCGAGCAGCTTCCTCCTCCCTGCGGCCTAGCACCTTGTAATCTTCTAGAATGGCGTTCGCCACTATGGAACTTCCTACTAACATGGTAGAAAGTTGGTTGATGCACAGCTCACGGGGTGCGGAACGGGCACGTTCAACTTCAAATGGGGTGCCCAGACCACCCAGAATTTCCTTGCATGCAGAAGGATCATTAGAAATATCATCCCCCTACAAAACAGTCCAGGGGGGTCGATGATAACACGTACTCCGATCCGGGGTGTACGTACGGTAGTAATACTCCAACTCAGACCCTCCAGGCTGAATTGGAGGTCCTTCATAACCCGCACCCCCGGACGCGGAACCAGACACCTTCTCAGCACTGGGAGACTTCTGCGATCCAGCCCCAGATTTTTGCGGTCCAACATCAGAAAACCTCAAGTCCAATCCTTCACCATCATTTGGACTGATTAGGTTGTTGGAGGAATCCATAGTATCAAAAATCTGGGACGCAGTCTTCTCCACCGTTTTCTCCACCTGCTCGGTGGGATCAGGAACCACCTTAACAGAAGGTGCCGCAGGCTCCTTTGGTACCCCCGCATCCGCAGCTGTGGTATGCGAGGGAGACAAAGGAGCATCAAAGAAAGAATATCCTTCATCTTGGGGTTCTGCAATACAAACAAGGCAATAACTATTAATAAACAAGTTGTGCTCGCAAAACACTTGCAACAGTTATACTTACCAGCAGCGACCGCAGGCTTCTTTTGCGTCAGAGCAACCCTTTTAGACTGCAGCTTCCGACGTTTCAATTCACCACCACCAACAGCTGTCTGCTCCGGTTCCCTCTTTTTATCGGCAACAGTAGAACCCGCAACGGTTGTTGTCTAACTTCTTGAGTTCAATAGGCCGCAGCCTAGAGAACCAATCCACAGTCTTCGCGGTGGCAACAGGAAT
The DNA here is from genome assembly GCF_002127325.2 of Helianthus annuus. Lineage (NCBI taxonomy): Eukaryota > Viridiplantae > Streptophyta > Magnoliopsida > Asterales > Asteraceae > Helianthus > Helianthus annuus. The sequence goes on from NC_035443.2 coordinate 121,735,117, forward strand.
ATCCTCATCAGGAACACCCACATTTACGTACCAGAAAGTCATATGGGCGTAGACCGCACAAGCTTTGACGTAAAAGAATTTCCTTTTCCAAAAGGTCACACCCTTGGGAGGTGTCATCAACTTCAAACTCCCATGTCGTTGAGTAAAAGAGAAAAATCCTGTGTTCACCGTCAACTGGTAAAACCGCCAGAAATTCTTAACGGTGACGTCTAACCCATGGGCACGAAAGGTGTACTCAAAGTTCCTAATCCGGAACATCCCAAATGGACTTAGTTGGGAGATATGGAGATGATAGTACTCTAGCACCTCCGCAACAAACACTGTCACCGGCAATCGAAGGTTGCCATCGGTGAAAAAATCAGCCCCAGGGTGATATAGCCGGCCGGAGCATCGGCACCAGTATCACCCTCTTGTGGGTAAGTGGCTTTCCAGTCGTCGGCCATCTGAATAGTGGTCATCAGGTTTTTAAACCACCTTTCGTCCACTTCAATACCGGTAAACTACCACCGACAGCACCACCATCATCATCTTCATCTTCATCAGCCGCCATAACCGGCTGTTCAGGGTTTTCACCCTCCACATTGTGTGGATTTGATGGTTCAGCCATCAGAAATAAAGCAAAAGGGAAGAATGTGAGTGGAAAAACTCAAACTACCTCACCGGAATTTCAGAAAATCTTATCGGAGAAGACAAGAGGAAACTGTTTCTCTCACCGAAAATTTTTGAAATTTTGAACAAGTGAGGGGAAACCACGAACGGTTTCCCCTTATATACTCATCGCAATAAATGCAGCATGGAAACTGAATCATCACGTCCAAAAAGAGCGAATCATGCGGCACCACGTGTCAAGCGCCGTTTCCGCTGACGGTTATCACGCGCGCGTGGCCGCCCACGCGCCTGACAAAAGAGACGTTTACACTCCTGCTACAGTGCATTTAATGACCTCGGGCAGTGCAAATGTCCTTTCATTTCAGCATATGCCAGAAAATCTCACCAACTTCCACCAACTCACACGTGCGCTCAGCCACGTATACAACAAAAAGCGACAACATTATCCAAACACAAGCGGCATGCGGTTTCTCTGGTATACCGCACCATAACCCATACCGCATGTCGTTTTTTTACATACCCCATAAAATAGCCAAAAATTATATCTTTCCATGGTTAAGGGGGTATAAACATATCCGCACATACCCACGAGCACACGTGGAATATGCGGAGATGACACACACGAGCCCGTACAGGTGTGTCAGATACTCAGAACCAGCGTTGTTCTTTGGACTGAACCGCATCTCAGAAACAGGTAAACCGCATTGCCTTCATTCTCTTCAAGCTTCGAATCCCTCCTGTCCGGTTCACAACCACAGAGGGTGCATAAACAACTTCTTCAACGAGAAGAAGGAAGGGAATGTACGCGTACGCACATCAACAACCCAGACTCCTGATCCTTCAAGAGCCACATCCGAGCAACACACCCGTTTCAAGCGAGTATGGGGTGACAAAACCGCAGACACTCATGAGTCACTGCGGACACAACCATAGCTTCCGCAAACGGTTGATACGGAAGAGCCACAACTAATTCATCACATAGATGAACGAAGCTACTCCAAGGAAAACTCCTCGGTATTGGAGCGTGAAGGAAAGTGGCTAAGGAAGAGGTGCGGACGAGATCCCCAATGCTCATGCGAGATCTCGTCGAACAACAAGCGGCCGAACAGCGGTAACAAGTCTGCTTATGACTTTGTTACCCTACTTGTAAGACGGATAGAATAAAAAATGGTGGGCATCACCATGCCTATGACCATGTTTATTTGACCATTATCCAGATTCACATTGTTCGACCAAACATGGCCAACAATGACGCAAGTACCCAACATTGTTCCCACAACCGTGGCCAACAATGTCAAGCAACGAGGTAACCGCAAAGGACGTGCGGTTACTAGAGAGCTAATTGGAAGAACCTGAACACCCCACAAAAGGGATCATCATTCGATGTCCAATCATAACAAAAGAAAACTCTCTTTTTCATTAACCACCTCAAAGGTTGGTTCGAAGTTTGTGCACACCTTCAACCACCATCGCAGAGATTGGTTCGAAGTTTTGTGCATACGCCCAGCAAGGTCTCAAGGTTGGTTCGACACACCAACAGGTGGCACCCAACCCAAGGCTGAGAATTTCGCATCAAACGAAACATGCTCACCGGTACGGAAGAGGCATCAAATGACCCTTCCAGACCTCCAGCTTGATTTACAAAAAGCAAAGACCATCTACATGGCCTAGGATCTTCTCCAGACTCCAAACTACCTTCTAAACACCATAGTCCAGTACTCCTCCCACATGCAACTTGCATATGGCAGCAACACTAGACTGGGGGGACTTAAAGGGGTATGGTCCCAGATCTCGCGTCAGCATCAACCGCGAGTGACCATTACCCTTATCAAAACCCCCACTAGCTAACAACCTACTTATGTCTGTGCGGGAACGCATCGACACAGTGGTTGAATCCAATCTGTCCAGTGATGGAGAAGGACTTACCTGGAATATGAGAACGGTATAGCGATGCGGCTGGCACCGCATCTGGTGTATGAAAACGGAAGAATTCACAGCGATGCGGCCTGGCACCACATCCAGTAAACACTTCTATCAATACAGAAAAGCTGGATAACAGCAACAGTCACCACTGCCGATGATGCGGCCTGGCACAGCATCTCGCGTATTTCTTGATCAGAAGAGTAGGACGCGGGAACATCTACAGTTACCGCAGACAGCGATGCGGCTTGCACCGCACCCTGTCTACTCATCTAGTGGGACTGACACCACAGAGCAAGTAGCACCAATGGCAGCCGCCTGTCAGGACTACGTAAGCAGCAGACTGACATGGCGTCGCCTCCCCGGCCGACATGTCTGACACACCTGCAAAGGTGAAGCATGCCGTCAGTCTATCCTGTGACACTCGAAATTTAGAACCTTTCGTTGTGTCTTGATGTAACATGCTTGAACGTTATGTGATTAGTTGACATGATTGGTGTAATGATATATGTGAACATCTTATGTGAACTATATGTTATGTTTATGTGTATGCGTGTATGTATATGAACCGAGACAACAAGGACCCGACTCGAGACCATGTGGTCTCGAGTGAACAGTAACCGGTTGGGCCATTTGGGCCGTAAACCCCTTTAGCCGACTTGTAAACCCATTAGGGTGCACCTCCTTAGCTCACTAGTATATAATCCATAGTGAGAGCTAACCTTGCCATTTTCTTGGACAAACAACACATACTCCTCTACACACACTCTCCTACTTTCTCTCACAAACACACTCCCTCATTCTCGGATTTGGAGATTTGGACCCTTGGATCGGCTCACACACACACCCGGTTGGAAGCTTCATACACACCCTTGAAACCCATCAACCGGTTAGTGTTTCTTGATGTTTATTGTTAATATTAGTGATTCATGTTGTGTTTTGTGCTTGGGTTGATGATGTATGATGAAGTTATTTGACAATATGTTGTTTGTTGAGTTATGCATGATGAATTTGATGTTCAAAGTAATCGGTTCATAAGTGTTTCTCGTTATGTGTTATAATCGGTTGATGATGATAATAAGCTAATGCATTGTTATGTTAAAATGTGTAATATACTTGAATATGAATGGTGTTATCGGTTTTACTTGGGTTTGGATCCGAAGGATTTGGATGTTCATACAAGTTGGATTGATTAATGAATGGAAACCGAATGCTTGTCATAATAGGATGCATGCTAGTGAGTTGTGGTTCATAATTATTGTATGAATAAGGGTTGTTGGTGTTATGAATATTGGATGAACATGATGAATATATGAAGAACTAGTTGAATGTGCTATGAAGGTGCTTTGAATATTTGAAATCTGATTTTTTTGATCCATTTTGAGTAAATGTTAGACAACAAAACATGTTTAATGGATAGTACATACTTCTGCATGAATTTCATTGGATAGTACAAACTGCGAAGGATCAGCAACTGCTGGGGAGTCGAGACCCCTGGTTTCGACTCGAGACCATAGCATGACAAGCCGAGACCACATGATTGCGACCCCCGTTGCGAGTCGAGAACTCCTAGTCTCGACTCGAGATCACACATGATCAACACAAACAGCATGACTCGAGACCATGCCTGCGAGTCCGGTTGCGACTCGAGACCAACACATGCATGACCCGAGACCTCCTCAGATTGCGACTCGAGACCCTGTCAGCTACACTCGAGACCGCACAGTCTCGAGTAGAGACCGCACAGTCTCGACTCGAGACCACGCTTATTGGGCTTGCATAATTACGGGCCTAAGTTAGTGGGCCGGACTTATGGACTCCTTGTGCTACTGCTTAATGCGTGAATGTTACTGTGGAACTTGTTATGAACTATTGATGAACCGCCATGCTAAGAACTTGTATGCCATGATTGTTACTTGTACGTGCACTACTTGGGTTGAACCTGACTCGAATGGTATCTATGTTAGGACATAGTTGACCACTTACAACTCGATTGACTTTTCTGTGTATCTGTCGAGCAAACCAAGGTGAGTTCACACCCTCTACAAAGCATGGGATTCCCTGGGTTGGGAATGGGGTTCAGGAACGTGGATTCCTCGTCCTCCTTGGGTAGGACATCAGTGGTTCAGGAATGTGATTCCTCGTCCTTACGGACGGATAACTCGTACTAGACCAAAACTCTATCACGAAGTCCCTCCTTTTTATATCGACTTAATCGCCGGGCCAATGGCGAGCGGGTCATTAGTTAGATAGCGCTATTTAGGTCTGACAAACCTCACACCGTGCCGCAGAGGACGGGCGTGAACTAATGGATCTGGGGCACGTCAATGATGATAGACATTGACAGTTTCAGGGCACATAAACATGACTACAGTCAGCAGTCGATATGGTAACGGGTCTAGTGTATACATGGGGTAGCCCCCACGGCCGAAATGCCAGATAACTAACACGGGGTAGCCCCCACGGCTGGAATGCCAGAGTAACCGGGAATAAACAAGTCACGTTTTCAACTATGGGGTAACCCCCACGGCAGGATGCCAGATAAAGGAAACTGTTTTCGAAATAACTTAAAACGAACACCCAACCGTGAACTCACTCAACTAGTTGTTGACTCGTTACTACATGCTTTGCAGGACCATAGGTACTCAGCTGGAGCTTGCATGGAGGAGAGTCGTTGTGGGACATGGATTGCTGCGTGCCATGTTAAACTTGAAAACATTTGAACTTATGTTTTAACTTTAAGACTTATGCTTCCGCTTACAACTTAAACTTTGTTTTGTTTGAACACCAATCGTATTGGTTAGACTTTTATAACTATTTATATGCTTGTTCAGTATGATTGGTGGCTGGATCATGGTCAGTCACGCCTCCAAGCGGTAGTACTCCGCAGGTGGGATTTTGGGGGTGTGACATATCCATCTACCTCCTCCTTCACTCCTCGGCTATAAATACCAACCCCAAACCAGGTTTGAGGTATCTCTTCACAACTCTCTCACTACTACTACTATCATACTTTGCTTCCCAAGCAGACTACTGATTCTCACGCCGGAGAGTGGTAACAAGGAGCACCCCCGACCTCATCCTCCTTGTTACGAGTCACGGTTTGTTTCCTTGTGCAGGAGATCGACCCACCGGTGATCCAGCCAGCGATCCTCGAGAGGAAGGGATTAACGCTTCTCTTACGAGACCAGTGAGTTAACCCTGCCCGGTTAACCATTGTTTTATCATTGGGCTTAATTAATAATTATTATGATGGAGTAACTCTAAATAACTGTTTAGAGTAACTTCAAATCCAACAAATCTTGTAGACACTATCTTAAAGTCCTTGTGATAAATGACTTTAAAGCTTAAATGATTGTTTATGAAATATTTTTTTTCTTTGCTCTACAGTTGTTATTGAAAGAATAGTTGAGTGAAAACTTGGTTACAAAACTCAACACTATTTGCCTTTATGTGGCATAAAAATGGACCTATATGTCTGCAGCACTTTTGTTGTTGCTGCTGCATTTTATGTAGCATAAAAATGGACCTATAAATCTGCAGCACCTTTGTTGCTGCTGATGCTGCATTATGTGAGTAAAACTCAACAAACCAGAAACCAGTAAGATTGCTTCGAATAACATTAATTAAGGCAACATGTAACATACAAAAAGGATAATAAAAAACCTGTTTTAGATAATCCTAACCACTATTAAAGTCGTAAATCCTAATTAATTAAGATAAAAAAATTAACCAACGTTATTTAGATCCATTTAAGTTAATTAACTTTTCAATAAAAAGATTAAGGTTATGGATGAGCTCGGTACTAACCGATTTTGGTACCAAAAATCCCAAAATATGGGTTTCGGTACTGGTATCGAAAATACCCTGTACAGTACAGTTAAGTACCGGTATAGAATGGTATTTGAAGATAAAGAGCGGTAAATACCAGTACCAAAAACGCCAAATGTCCGTAGCGAATGAAACCAAAAATCTTTCAGTTCGGGAAATTCGGTACCGGTACCCGGTACCATTTGCTCATCCCTAATTAAGGTAACAAAAAAATTTGTTCAGAAGTTACTTACCTTAATTCTTATGTTTTAAGTTTATTAGCTCAAAGACATAAGCCCAAATTTAATAAGCTTTCTATAAAACTTTCCCCATCAAATTATGCAAAAAACTTTTGATCGGATCAAGTCGCTGACCTTGCGGATAAACACCTTCTTTTATTGAAGAAGATTGAAGTGGATCGAGATATAGAATCATCTTCTTCTTCAAGTTTCAGAGCATATAAATCAACCTTCATTAAACACAATACGTTTATAATTCAGTTAGCAACAACCTCTGTTTTTAAACCACTGTTTTTAAAACCTCTGTTTGGCTAAAATTTCATCAACTGCTGAAAGGTATCCTCTGTTCTCATAACCTCTGTTTATCCTAACCACTGTTGTTTATCGACAGTGGTTAGGATAAACAAAGGTTATGAGAACAGAGGATACCTTTCAGCAGTGGATGAATTTTTAGCCAAGCAGAGGTTTTAAAAACAGTGGTTTAAAACTTTAACAAAACATTACCATTGCAAGCTTACGGTAAGCCCGCCTAAAGTATATTCTCATTATTGAGCTTTGTGACTGCATCTCCCTTCACCCATGCAAGTCGATGATTTTATAGTCAATACAAGTTGAAAAATGTGACAACCCTCATAATTATAGGTATCCGTACAATTAATTAATATTTTTTAATGCTTAATGATTGTGCTTGATTACAACTGATGATATAAACTGCTTTATGATTTCTGTATCATACATACATGTGCATCACATTTCATACTGTCACACCATTTATTACATACAAACTTTAGTGACATAAACGATGCACAAAGCACAGTTAGCACAATTAGCGGATAACTCAGAAACATGCTGACAATGTCAGTACATAGACAGATAATGTTTTGAGACCCCGTAAGGGCCAGAGACAAGGTACTACACTAGTATGGAGTGTAGGGAAGTAAGGACCATAAAACTGCGTCACTAGGTGATAGTTTAAGTACCGGAAAGTGCCTAAAACCCACTCAAAGTGCAGAATTCTGCATTAATCAGCAAAAATCAGCATTTTAACATGCTAGTAACATGCAAAAATATGGCAAAATGGTCCTGTATGCTTTCCTAAGTGGCGGGAATTAAAACTATCACAAAAAGTTACATAAAGGACACTACACTGTTTAACTTAGCACTTTAACGAACCAGTATCTAACTGAACAACCGGACATTACCCGGAACACCAAAATGTTGCTAGAAGCATTGTTTTTCTTTTTTCTAAGCTAGTTATGGTTCCCGAACACTTAAACATACTACATAATGCAAGATACACATAAAACACTAGACTTTATACTTATCTTCCAACTAATTACCTACACTTACCATCAAGTTACACTTAACCCCCTCCCCCATATGATCTACGGCCCAAGTGGCCACCACACTCAAGATTTTCTAATCTTCCTAAATCCTCTAAAATCTTGTGTAAGATATGTCATGTACTTCACAAACATATTAACCATTGGACTATAGAGCTTATAAGATTATAAGTAAACATAATCACCCACACTTCAACTCACCACAACTCTTCCTCCCTCTCCCTAAAGCTCTCGGCCGAAAATCCCCTCCCCACCATCACCATTTTCGACCATCATTCATCCATTCCAAGGTTATCTTGAGGTGTAAGAAGGTCACTAACGAAGCTTGGAGCTTGTGGATCATCAAGGACCTCTTCCGTTTGCTTTTATCCACTCCATTTTCATCATTGTTCTTCCCTAGCTTGAAGCTAGTAGTAAGATCCTTTTTAACACTTGTTACTTCATATTTTTAGTGGTTAAAAGTTATAGTATCTTGATTAACACAAGAAACTAAAAGACATACACTTGAATCTTGAACATAAAGCTTTCATATGATGAAATCTTGTTGAAATGGTGTTGTTTAGTATATGTATGATGATTGCTTGTTGATTACTAGAGATATTGATGTTGATCACTACATGGAGCTTGCTAGATTGTGATTAAACACATGATCTAGCAAGTTAGAGGATGATTATGTGTTAACACAAGAAGATCATCCTCATACATAGACATGAACTTGAAAACAAAATGATTTCTTGAAAAGTAATAAACAAAGTGAGCTAGTAAACCTATAGATCCAAGATTTGCAAATGATTTTTCTAAAAGAACCAAGTTTAAAAAAGGTGATTTTTGAAAGATCATTGTTTTTACTAAACTTACACTATTTTTGGTGATGAAATAAGTGTAGAAACACTAGAAAAACAAGAAGGTTTAATAAAGAAACGTTTTTGTAAAACATGTTTACAAGTTGTAAACATCTAAAACCTTCAAGAATGAGGTTTATCAAGAAGTAAATATATTTTGGAAGATAACTAAACCCACTAAACACGTTACCAAGTTACTACACATTTTTGTGAAAGATCAAGTTCATGTTGTTATGAAAAGTGTATAGTTTTTGCACTTGGTAAGTGCAAGATGTTTAGGGTTTGATTGTTGATCATTGTGTGATAATTTTTGAAAAGAAAATGATATGCTAAATAGCATTGACACCTCCATTTTCAAAGGAAACTATAGCGAAATTTTCTAAAAATTCAGACACTTAGAAAATATTTTCTAAACAAGAGTTTACAAGTATGTTTTAGACTATGTTTTTCAATATAAACTTTGCCATAATTTTTGTAACAAAAATACAAGTATTGGAGGTTGGTTTTTGTAAATAAAAATGGATAAATATATATTTAGAATATATATTTTATATTAAGACACTTGTGTGAATATTTGTTTACTTTGTGGAATAGTTATATTATTTTAGGATAAAATTATATAACTTAACAAATACCATGGAATTTACAATCCAAAATATTACCAAAAATCTCATGGAATAAATATTTAAGTTACACACTTAATATTGTGAAGCCGAACGATAAAACGTAACTTATGAGATATTTCGGAAAATACCGTTACAAATATATTTTTGATACATATTATTTTGGAAATGAAAGAAGTGAGATTATGATTTTTGTACATATTACCAAGTATATCATATTTTTGACAAAGAGAAAATATATTATATTTTTGGGAGATAAAAATATATTTTCCTAGTATATTTAGAAAATATATGATTTTTGGGAAAAAATATATATTTTCTTGGGAATACATTATTTTGACAAAAAGTTATATAAATTTTCTAAAGTGAAACTTGAAAATATATTGTTTTAGAAATATATTATTTGGAGAATACGAAATACGAGACTACGAAAGTGCATGTATAAAATAGCCCCATCCTTGGGAAGGAAAATACGAAGTTAATTACTTAAGAAGTATTAATACAAGAATATTGATTAAACAATTATTCCAAATTAAATATAATTTAAAGTTAAAATAATTATTATTTTAACAAATAATTATAACTTGGAATAACATAAGAAACGCAACTCAAGAACGTTAAACTCTAAGCCAAGGCACGACCGTTCGTCTAATAGACGTTAGTACACTGTAGGTAGTCGTGTTTGCTGCGGAGGTTTGAGTTGCTAGTTCTGAAGACGCAATACTGTGAGTTCATGTCCCCCTTTTCTTTAAACTGTTTTGTTTATTAACTTCGGGGGTGAAATACATGTTACAAAAAGGGATTACATACGAATACTATTGGTATGATTAGCCTAGGAAAGAACCATAGATCATGTGATAGGGTAGGCGGATACTTGGGACCATTAATCCTCGTATCAGGACCGAGGGGCATGAGTGATAGATCTATTTGGGTGTAGCGAGCCCACACCCATGAGGCCAGGGTGGCCCATAGTGGTGATTATGTCATCCAGCCGGAAGCCCGGTACAAATTTGCTAGGTTTGAGTCTTCCTACACCGTCACACATATCAGTGGCCTTGCAGACCATTGGTGATCTTTTCCTTGTTTGCAATCATACTGGGACTTTCATACATACATTGAATACAAAGGTTTATACATACTCACGAACACATGAACTCGCTCAACTTTTTGTTAATATTTTTAAACTACATGTATTTCAAGGAACTAGTGGATCTGGCAGGGTATGCATGTGTCTTCAAGCTGGGTCATGAAATAAGAGATGTTATCCATGGGTGTTGAGTTTAGGGGGTGTATCCTAATCCTGGACGGGATACATGATTCTAAACTCAGGTTTTATTTAAAGTCTTTTGTGGAGTCTTTATGAACTCAGTTAAACATGTTATGGTTTGTAACTTAATTTGGTGTCGAAGTTTTTCAAGACAAGTATGTTGTGGTATTTTCTAAACTTTATCAATGGATGAACATCTCATGTTTTTATCGTATAGCATTGTTATGATTGATTGCTATGGTATTAAGAAGTCACACCAAATAAACCACACTTCCGCAAAAGTCAGGGTGTGACAGCTTGGTATCAGAGCTTCGATCGTAGCGAACTAGGATTCCTTCTTGAGTCTAGACTACGATCATTAGGGCTCTCACGAAAACATTTTCAAACATGTTTTACATTGCATACATTAAACGTCCAGATCCAGAGAACAAACATTTTTACAAACAAAAGGCACAAATACACATTTCAAAGGCTATATATTTTTATAATTCAATCTTAGAGGCTGGGGAGGTTCAGTCTTAGAGGCTGGGGAGGTTTTGTCTTAGAGACTGGGAAAAGTTTAGTCTTAGAGACTGGGGAAATTAAGTCCTAGAGACCGGTTAGTTAGTTTAAGAAACTGGGAAGGTTTTAGTCTGAGAGACTAGGGAGTTCAGTCTAAGAGGCTGGGTGGGATAGTCTGGGAAAACTAGGAAGATTACATGCTTACACTGTCATTACTTACATTCTTATTTGACGATTGTTGATGTATGTGCATGTGTGTGACTGTTTGTTACAGACATTATGTCATCTTCATCTGAGAGTGGAGTATCTGACACATTAGACCCTATGGCCATTGTCTCAGATGACGAGATAGCCACAGATCCTGAGGTTTTTACATCAGATACTACGAGCGACGACGACGATAACTTTCAGCCCTTCGCCTTACCAGATTTTGGAGATGACATACCTATAGCTGATGGTTTTCATGATGGGGATCTACCTCTTGTTCAGATCCCTGCTCCTTTTCCTCTCGCTGCATTTCCTTTGGAGGATCTGCCTCTTGATGATATGTCCAACGACGACATCGATCTGTTTATCGAGGGTCCCCCTGAGGATGCCCAGGATGGCGGGGCTCCGGTTGATGATGATGTCACTATTCCTCTTGCAGAGATTCCGGTTGATGATGATGTTGTTATCCCTCTTATTGAGATTCCAGTCGCTGACATTATTGCTGTTCCGTTGGTCAAGATTCCTGCTGTTGAGATCTCATCTGACCGTTCAGGACCCGATTCGTTTGAGTCTGTATCATCTGCCACCTTACACGCACGAGGCGTGTGTTAGGAAACTTTATTTGTAAGTATTGAAGAAAATCTCAATCAACTGGATCTCTGAAGAGATAACAGTCCTAAAGATCACAACAAGAAGAAGAAGATCAGATGGGACAACCGAAATGCAAAGCATCTACTTCAAAGAATCACAAGTTGATCAAGAGTTGATTTGGATTATCAGAGAAGGTCATTTCTGATGGATCTGATGATATTTCTGATGAAATATCATCAGTTTATGACGATTCTGATCATCAGACTTTTTGATGATTTGTTCACCAGAATTTTCAATGAAGTGGTTTATCAGAAATTCTGATGAAAACCCCACTTGTCTAAAATCACAACTCTATCCTGCCACCAATGACCGAAGCATGACATTATTGGTTATCATGATTACAAATGCAACTTGAATGCTGGATTCAATGAATATGTCAAATTGCTACTTTATGCAGGACTTATTGCATGAATAAACAATTGTTTATTCATGTACACAGCCGTCTATAAATAGAAGGCTCGAGAGGCAGAAGATAATTGAGTTTGAAGCTTAGCATTCACATACAAACACCCAAACTCCACTGCTCTTCTCACCCACAGAATTCAAGATTCATTTGTATTAGATAATAATCTTACAATCACCTTGTTAAACTATTTTGTTTCAAAGTGATATAAACTTGATAATTCTGTAGGTCTTGTTTCTTGAAAGTCTGATTTCCATTTCCGCACATCTTTTTCACATATACTGAAATCACTTGCCATATTACGTAAAAAGAAGTTGTTAAGGCCTAACTGGGTCCAACAATTGATATCAGAGCAGATTGACTAAATTATTTTCAAACGATCAATCGCTCATCTTCTCTTTTTCTAAATATGGCCAGCTTTCAATTCTGGAATAATGCTTTTCACATTGGTTCTATGTCTAAACCTCCGACTCTGGTCAGAGAGGAATACCCCCAATGGAAAATCAGGATGGTCAATTTCCTTAATGGTCATGACCGAGCTCTGTTTTAATCCATTGAAAGGGGTCCACAATACCAATGACTGAAATACCAGCAATTCCAGCAACTGACCAACTACCTGCTATCCCTGCCTCCCGAGCTCCTAAAAGTGAAATACTTTGGAGTGAGGAAGACAAGGAACTGGTAACTGGGGATGAAAGAGCAAAATCACTCTTAATTATGGCCATCCCCAATGACATATTTTCACAAGTTGATGCTTGTGCATCAGCCAAGGAAATATGGGATCAGTTGGAAAATCTTTGTGAAGGAGGAGAAAGGATGAGAAGAAACAGGAGAACAAACAACGTCTCATCTTATGAAAGGTTTAAAAGTTTACCTAATGAAAAGTTAAATGACACATATCAAAGGTTCACAAAACTTTTAAACGAGCTAAAGAAATTTGGTATAACTAAATCAAATGATGAAAGAAACATAAAATTTCTTGATGCTTTGCCTAGAGAATGGAGGAGTCTAACAATGACTTTGTCCTCAACCTTAGAACTAGGAAACATGAGTCTTCATGACTTATACAACATCTTGATCCCCAGAGAGGAAGAAATATTTGAAGAAACCATTCAAAGAGGGGGATCTTTAGCTCTTATCTCAAAACCACAAAGACCAACAACTTCCAATGATCCACAACCATCAAACAGCCAGAGTTTTGAAACTTCTGACACATCATCAGATTTTTCAGCTTTTGCTGAAGCTATAGCACTGCTCACCAAAACATTTGAGCAGAGGTTGAGGGGAGGAGGCCAGAGATACCAGAGGAGTGATAGAGGGAGGATGGATGGTAGATCTAAAGAAGAAGTTAGATCTAAGGATAAAGGGAAGGCTGAGGTGGTGTGCTACAAGTGCAAGCAAAAAGGTCATTATGCATCAGAATGCAAGACCAAGAAGCTGAAAGATGTTGCTTACTATGAAAAGAAGCTTGAGGAAGCTAAGAAGCAACAGCAGCAAGTCAGCTTAATTGCTGGGACAGATACATGGCTATCTGATGACTCTTCTGATGAAGAAGAAGAAGAAATGGCCAACTTCTGTCTCATGGCACTTTCTGAAGACATACCAGAAACTTCAGGACAACAGGTAAGTTTAGACAATCTTGATCTTGAACACAAGCTAAATGAGCTCATATCAGATTTTTTAAACCTGCAAGTTAAACATCAATCAGATGGTAAAAAATCTGATGAGTTGCAGAGGACCTTGAATAAAATTATTCTTGAAAACCAATTACTTGTAGAACAAAGTTTAGATCAAAGAGCTAAAATCGAGTTCTATGAAAATGAAAGAAGAGATCTTCACAAGAAAATCAATGATAAAGAAATTAATGTAAGAGGTTTTCAAGAAGCAAAAGAATTTATAAATTTCATTGAGTCCACTCCAAAGAACAAAGGAGAGGGTTTGGGTTATGTGAGAACAAATAATAGGAAACCCACTGTCTCTGTAAAAGCAACTCAACAGATTTCTGATAAATTTACATCATCATCTGATTCTGAAACTTGCAAATCAACATGATCTGAATATTCCTTTGATAAGCCAAACTTTGAACCAAAAATAAGTGAACACAATCAAGAATTTGTAAAAACTCCAGAGGCAGTTCACTTATATTTTCAAAATTATCCCATCATTTCATCACAAGAAACTATATCAGAAATTTCTGATGAATCTTGTATGTGTGTTGACATACTGAAGTTTGTTCAACAACATCTCCAAAAGAAAAACAAAAATTCTGTTAATGGCTCAGCATATAACAGAAATTATCATGAAAAGTCATTTAGAAGAAATAATAAGACTAAAATATCATCAGAAAGAGTACCCAAGCATGCCTGGGTACCTAAAACCCTCTAACCATTCCATTTCAGGACCATCATGTGCAGCAGATCTGGTACTGCGACTCAGGGAGCTCCAAGCACATGACTGGGGATAGGAGCTTACTCAGCAACTTTGTCTCAAAGCTGGGTAAAATGGTGAACTTTGGAAATGGAGTGAAAGGGAGGATCATGGGATACAGATGTATCAGGTATGGATGTTTGACCATTGAAAGAGTAGCCTATGTTGAAGGCTTAAAGTATAATTTGCTGAGCTGTGGTCAATTTTGTGACAAAGGTTTTCAGGTAACATTTTTACCAGAAAAATGCTTGCTAATAGGTTTGGATGATAACAAAATATATTTAAGTGGAAAAAGAATAAGAAAATCAATTTACTACTTTGATTTCAAAGAAGAAAATGAACATCCAAAATTATGTTTATTTTCAAAAATCAACAAAGGAAATAGTTGGTTCTGGCATAAAATGTAGGCTCACTTAAATTTCAAAAACCTAAGCAAACTAGCAAGTAAGGGTCTGGTAAAAGGATTACCTTTTATATCCTCTAAAAAGGATAAAATTTGTGATGCATGTGAGATGGGAAAATCCAAAAGAAACTCACATAAATCAATTTCTGAATCTTCCATTACACAAAATTTGGAACTTTTACACATGGATTTGTGTGGACCCATAAGTACAGAAAGTTTTTCTGGAAAGAAATATATACTAGTAATAGTTGATGATTTTTCCAGATATACATGGGTTGAATTTTTGAGAAAGAAAAGTGAAACACCTGATCTGATCATTAATTTTATCAAGAAAATTGAAAACCTGTTAAAATTAACAGTCAGAAGGATCAGATCAGACAATGGGACAGAATTTAAAAATTCAAAAATTGAGAGCTTTCTTGTGAGTAAAGTAATCTCTCATGATTTTTCAGCTCCCAGAACCCCTCAACAAAATGGGGTTGTTGAAAGAAAAAATAGAACTTTAGTAGAAGCTGCCAGAACAATGCTTGCCTATGCCAAAATGCCCACTCACTTTTGGGCAGAAGCAATTGCAAATGCATGTTTTACTCAAAACAGAACCCTTATCAACAAAAGGCTAAACAAAACACCTTACAACATTATAAATGGAAGGATTCCAAGTGTAAAATTTTTACACACATTTGGTTGTAGATGCTTTGTTTTCAATGATTTTGAAAGCCTTGAAAAATCTGACAGAAAAGCAGAAAAAGGTATTTTTCTTGGATATTCTTTGTCCTCAAAAGCTTATAGAATCTTTATTCTTAACACAAGGACAATCAGAGAAAGTTTATATGTCTCATTTGATGACTCATCAGAAACTGAGGTTTCTGATGAATACATGAAAGAAATAGATTTTTCTGACAAACAAGAAAATTATGAGCATCTCTTTGAAATGATATCCGAAGATTTTCTAGAACATGATAAATCTCTCACACATAAGTCATCAGAAATATCATGTACTAACCTTGCAGAACAAGTCAATAGTACATCAGAAAATCAAAATTCTGGTGCATTACACCCAACAGGCAACTGAACAGGGGGAAACTTCAAATCCATCAGAACCAACAATTGTTCACAACAGGTTAAGATGGATCAAAGGGCATGTTCATTCTGATATCATTGGCAATCCAGCTGATGGTGTGAGAACAAGATCTGCAACTGCACATGAATGTGCATATGCTGGGTTCTTGAGCAAAATAGAACCCAAATCTGCCAAAGAAGCTCTAAATGACCCAGACTGGATACAAGCTATGCAAGAAGAGCTGGATCAATTCGAGAAGAGCAAGGTATGGGATCTGGTACCCAAGCCTAAAGACAAATCTGTCATAGGCTCAAAATGGGTATACAGGAATAAATCTGATGAGAATGGCATAATCACTAGGAATAAAGCAAGGTTAGTGGTCAAAGGTTACTGTCAACAAGAAGGTATTGATTATGATGAAACTTTTGCACCAGTAGCTAGATTAGAAGCTGTAAGAATTTTTCTTGCTTATGCTGCATCCAAGGATTTCAAAGTTTATCAAATGGATGTGAAATCAGCTTTCCTAAATGGTAAAATTGAAGAAGAAGTTTATGTGCAACAACCAGAAGGCTTTGTTGATCCAAAATTTCAAAATCATATTTATAGATTAAACAAAGCCTTATATAGATTGAAGCAAGCTCCTAGAGCCTGGTATGAAACATTATCAAACATCTTAATCAATTCTGGATTTACCAAAGGTACTATTGACACCACACTTTTTCTCAAAACACACAAAGGTCATACCTTGTTGGTTCAGATATATGTTGATGACATTATATTTGGATCAACAAATGAAAAATTTTGCAAAAATTTCAAAAATTGATGACCAGCCATTTTGAAATGAGTATGATGGGTGAATTAACCTTTTTCTTAGGGTTACAAGTCAAACAAACAATTGATGGAATATTTTTGAGTCAATCAAAATATGTGAAAACAATTCTACAAAAATATTCACTTGAAAACTGCTCTGTTTCAAAAACTCCCATGGCAACAGGGAACAAATTAGATTATGATAAAGATGGAATAAGTGTAGATATTAAAACCTATTGAGGAATGATAGGGTCATTGCTATATTTGACTGCAATCAGACCATATATCATGTTTTCTACATGCTTTCTGGCCAGATATTAATGTGATCCTAAAGAATCCCACTTAAAAGCTGTAAAAAGGGTTTTCAAATATCTAAAAGGCACTTCAGAACTTGTTCTCTGGTATCCAAAGGATACAAACCTTGAATTAATTGCATATACAGATGCAGATTATGCAGGGTGTAAGATTGACAGAAAAAGCACATCTGGTGCTTGTCAAATCTTGGGGGGAAAATTGGTATGTTGGGCAAGCAAGAAGCAAAACTGTGTTGCCACATCAACATCAGAATCAGAATATGTTACAGCAGCAAGTTGCTGTTCACAAGTATTGTGGATGCAAACTCAACTGAAGGGTTATGGAGTAAATCTAACAAAAATTCCAATTCTATGTGATTCAAAGAGTGCAATTGCAATAACAGAAAATCCAGTTCATCACTTAAGAACCAAACACAAAGATGTCAGATATTACTTCATAAAAAATCATGTGGAGAAAGGTAACATTGAAATGTATTTTGTACCAACTGAAAACCAAATTGCTGATATCTTTACAAAACCTCTTGACGAAAAGAGACATAACTTTTTGATCAGCAACCTGGGCATGGTTAATTTAAAAGATGAAAAATTTTCAGAAATTAAAGCAACACAAAATGAAAACCAAATTGATGATCATCAAAAGACCGAAAATAAAAGGACAATTAAACAAAGTTCTGATGAAGAAACCCATCTATCTGGTGGAACATCAGAAGGTCTAATAGATCATCAATGAATGTGATGATTTATCAGAAATTCTGAAGAAATATCAGAAAATCTGATGAAAACATCCGAAATTCTGATACTCATCAGAAATTTTGTTTAAACTGCAGAACGATCATTAATCATCAAGGGTCCATATCTTCATACATATTCCATTTGTATAAATTCATAGTTGTACTTAGTTTAAATTTTGTTGTTTTTTTTGTATTTTATTAAAAAAAACAAAAGGGGGAAATGTGTGCATGAAGATAAAATTAAATCCAGAAAATTCAATCGTCACAATTTGTTTTTTCAGAAAAATTAATTATTATCTTACATTTTCAACTCATGTAACGTCATTTTGTCATAAGGAGTTTAAGAGTAATACGTAAGCATCAAAATGATTAGGAGCTATAAAAGTAGCCGCGTAGCTATTGAATGCTTACTCACACGAAGGGCTTGGTAGACTGTCATATTCACTACAATAGATATCGTCTTAAATGGAGAGATGAAAAGAAAAACCTTTTTAAAATGTTAATATGAAACTATCACTTTCGTCTATAAATATTAACAATCTGAAAAAGACATTCTTCACAACAAAATCATCTCTTCAAAAACCTGTCATCAGAAAACTTCTTATTTCAAATGGGTCACCCAAAATCAATGGAAACTAACCAATTCCCTCTCAACCTTCACAAAAATCATAATCTCAGGCTAAGATCTAACTTGGAAGGACCTACATGGGAGGACTGCAGGTTTGTATATAATATGATCATGCGAAGTGCTTTGGGCTTTGCTGTATCAACACATGTCACTATATATCCAGAACTTCTTCAAGAGTTCTGGTGGAATGCTCAAGTCGTTATGAGTGGACTTCCATGTGGATAAATAGTGAGGTTATGGGGGTAAAAATCACCCTAAAGGAGGAAACACTCAGAGATGTCCTCCGATTGGGTGTTGATCAAGAAGTCACCATACTGGATAAGGCAGAGGTGCAACGAACCTTGATAGAAATGGGTTATCATTCAAACAACGTGTCAAGGCAAGTTTGCAAATCTGGGTTTATACCACCTTTCAAGTATCTGGTAACACAGCTAAGTGTTTGCTTTTCTAAAAAGACTGGACACTTTAACGAGCTGTCTCATAGGATGATGGAAGTGGTTCACGCTGTTGTACCGGAAAAACCTTACAACTATGCTAAGTTTCTCATGAGAGACTTAGAAGCAAACGTCCATGACCGTAACCCTTTTCTGATCTACCCCCGCTTTGTAACCAAGGTGATCACAAGTCAGCTGGACTTTGGAGGAGTAAGAAGTTGTTATACAAGAGCTGAGCTGGCACTTCAAGAAAACTTAAGAGTTGCTTCCCTGGTTCCATCAACCAATCACACAGGAAGGATAACCAGTCTCTGGTTATATGTGAAGTGCATGTATAACGTGTTGGATGAGGAGGATGAGTAGTTAGTGTTTACTTGTTTTTGTTTTACTTGTGTGTGTTTAACTGTCTTTTATTTAGTAATATATTAAGTTTGTCTTAAGTACATGTTACTTATATATGACAATAGGTCTAGGGGGAACTAAGAAATCTTGTCTGATAAAAACAAGGAAAATCTGGTAAAAAAAAATCAAATGAAATCTGATAGGATTTAGTAAATCACCAGAATCTGATAGGATTTATTAGAAACCTCATTAAACCATCAGAATCTGTTCAAATCACCAGATAACCTGAAAATTTGATGAATACATCAAAAGAAAATTTCTTTTGACCAACGGGAAAGTTTGATTGTTCAAACAGAAAAGAAACATGACTTTAACCAGATACAAAGAAACTTATAAAACATCTAAATTATTTTTAGATAAGTTTCTTTCAAATTTTTTTTTCCTGAGGATTGGAACAAGCTATATGACAAAGACTTCCTGATACATCAGAACAAAGGTGTGGAGTTCACAAATTCAAGGTAAGTAAAAATTCTTCAAACTCTACTCATTCCCTCTCATCTTAAAAAAAAAATGCTGATTCAAAATTCTATAAATGAATCAAATGCTTTCTGATGATATATATGAGAAATTTAACTCTCCAAGAATTAGTTAAAGACTTTTTAATATATATCATTAATAGGACAACATGGGAAGGTACATAATTGAAGAAAAGGTTTCGACTGGACCTTTTTAAACAAAAGGGGTCCCACATGAAGAAAAGGTGCAAGTTGGATACTAGTGTTTATCCATTTAATCGTTGGAATCTCTAATTATCCTTAAAAAAGGGGATATACATTAAATTAGAGATAAACCAAAGGTTTTTTTTAACGGTTGTCTCTTTAAAAGATTAAAACATCATTAAGGTGTCATAAACCACCTTGAATACAAACAACCCACGAAAAACACTCAAAAATCTCTGTCCCTATTCACTTTAAATACATCATTCGAAAACAGAGGAATCCATCTTTAACCTTCAAACCCGAAGCCCTAAAACCCTTTTTCGAAACAAAAACCCAGATTGTCAATGGCTGCTACCAACATCAACACCCCTCCAACTGAACACTCTGTTCCTTTAATCACTGAAGCTGAATATCTTCCATTAAAGATCAACGATGAAGCAATGAATGCTAACATTGAATAATATGATGTGAAGTGTCGAATTCTCATTGAATTTCTGATCAGAAGCCCAATAGCTCATGCTCTTACAAGGACCAGAGAGGCACCAGAAAGACTTCTACAACAAGTTGTGAAAACTCTCAAAATATCAAATCAAATGGAGCTGACAGCACATGTGTGGGAAAATATCTTCATTACAATCTCACCGGAGAAAATAAGGGAATGCTTGGAACTACCCTTAAATCAAGACTATGAAGAAGCACCAGAAAAAGAAGACATGTTCGAACAACTTGATGCTGTAATGGGCTGCAAGGCAAAGATTTCAAAAATCAATGAATTCAAGAGAAACAAGCTACCTGCCTTCTGGCAAGTGTTAATGGAGATACTGAACAAATGTTTATCATCGAAGATTGGAGGTACAGATCAGATAAATATGAATATTCTGACAATCATGTTCAGTCTCATAACTGGGTTGAATATTGATTTTGGAACAGAAATATTTAATCTGATCAAAAGATCAATTCTGACTAAAACTGGAAAGATAGATTCACATCTACCATTCCCCAGATTTCTGTCAATCATAATTTCTGATGAATTTTCTAAAAGAGACTTACAAATTCCAAAGTCAAAAATTATGTGGAAAACAGAAATTATGAGACCTTGGAGTGCTGCAGGGTCTTGGAAGTCAGATTTTGATGTACCTATTCTGTCAGAAAGTATGATGCTTCTGATACCAGAAGACTCACCATACAGAGCAGAATATCTGAAGATGTTGAGCAAACATGCAGAAAACAAAGAAAGTTTTGAAAATGTATCCCCCATGGAGCATGATGCACAAGAGTCAAGCACACCAAGAATGGAGCAACAAGGTGAATCTGATCCTCATCCAGCTGATAAAGATGTGAATATGAGTCCTGTGGCAGAAGAACATCATGCTGAAGACTCACATATGGGAGAAACAGGTGAACAACACTCCAAACTGAATTTATTACATTTTTTTGAGAGTGATTCTGATGAATCAATTCAAGCAAAATATGAAATTTTACATAAAGGTACTGTTTCCACAAAACAAAATGTGAGTCAATCCAAAGACCCATTTTCTGAATCAGATTCTGAGGAGGAAAATGTGGTGGCAACAGGCGGAGATCAGTCTACTGATCAAGGAAACCTGGATGAGAAAAATAAGAGTTTCTCAACAACTTATGGAGAACCTGAAAGGGTTCAAGGATATGAGGAAAACCAGGACTTGAATTTATTTCAATTTTCTGGTGAGGGAACAGAGAATTTGGATTTTTCCAATCCTCTTAACCTTAGAACATCAGAAAATGTGTTTTCTGCTGGTGTTAGAAGAGAAACATCTGTTGTTTCTCCTATTTCCCAAGGACATCAATCTATGTCCCCTAAACAACTTCACAAGGAACTTGAAGACATAACTGCTACTGTGAAAACAACCACAGAAGAAAAACTTGATCTGATACTGAAAGAAATCAGAAATAAAAAATCAGAATTCAAGGTTTTATCAGAAACTGTCAAAGCTGTACAGAAATAAACAGAAGAAAATAATGCAGCTCTCAAAACAATTCAAGAGTCATCAGAAAACAAAGAGAGCTCATCAGAAATTGAGAAAGCTCTTAAAGAACTGCGTGATATCAAGAAAAAGATGACTGAGGTTGCAACTGCAGGAGAAAGTTCAAGTTCAGGAAAGATTCTTGAAGAAATACAGTTTCTCAGAGCCAATAACAGCAACATGACTGAGGCTTTTGAGAAACTATTAATGGAATTGACTGTACAAAGAAATAAGGAAAGTCAAGAGTTTCAGAAGATGAAGAAGCAAGAAGAAACAAATACTCAAGCTCTTACTAATATCCACTTATTAGTAAAAAGATTGCAGTACAATGTTGCCACACTGGCAAAAGTTGATCTTCATGAACTAAAAGCTCCAATTCCACAAGAAAAACAAGCAAAAGGATCAGAAACTCACCAAACAGAAATCATTCAACAAGAACAAACCAAGCAAATAAAAACTTCAATAGCTCAAAAACAGAAGCAGACCACGTGTCCACCTCCAGATAAACAAAAGTTACCCATGGGTCCTCCACCAAATGTCCCAAAGTCAGACACTTCAAAGATCCAACAGAAAGAACGTGTTCCAGTTCAACCATCTTCTACATCCATCACTGGAGAAACAGAATTAAGCATAAGGATGGATACAAAAGAGAAGAGGAGAATGGAACATGAGGTGACCTCTTCAAAAAGGCCAAGAAAAATAATGAGAGAAGATTCAGAAGGAAACATCAAAAAATTAATGGTGCTGGAAGGTGATCTACACACAATCATGTATCCGGAAGAACATCTAAAGCACTACTATTGGAAAAGTCCAGAAGACAACCCAACAAGGCCACCCTCACCAATGAGTAAGAGTATTATTGAAGAAAGAAACAATGGCAACTTGGTAATGTTGCACAAACACTTGACCAATCCAATAGTATCTATTGAAAGAATTGATACTTTGACCACTGGAGGAGGCATATTAGGAAATGAAAGTAAAAAAAAGTATACCCTGATCAGAAAAGATAAAAATGTTCAAAAGGTTACTGATGCAGATCTGGCTGATGATGTTCACCCAATGGATATAGTTAAAATGAAGAATATCATTGATGAATGGAAAGGTAGTTCAGTGGTGATCAGAAGAGCCCTTGATAATCTTAAAAGTGCAGGAGCAAAAGTATACAAAAGAGCAGCACTGGCCGACTTTGATCTATGTATCAATTTTGAGTATAGCACCAAAGTGGTAATACCTCCTCCCAACACATCAGTTCCAGCTGAAATTCCTTCGAAATTAGCAAGAACTGGAGCAATCTTTGGTACACCAGAAATATGTGCAATCTTTAAAGATGCTAATGAAGAGAAAGCTCTATTCAAAATCAGTGAAATTTGCAGGTATTCAAACCAAACTTTAAAATATATAAGAAACTTCATAAATGAGAAAAAAGAGCAGCTCAAGAAGAAGGGAAAGAACAATGAACAGCTGAGAAAAACAATTGAAGATTGTATTGAAAACTGGATGGAAGCAAGAGGATGGTACAAGTCAATGTACAAGGAAACTCAAAAAGCAATTGATCACAAGAAAAAGCTGAAACCAGGAGACAAATACAGAGGTGGAGTGAAGATCAATTAACGAATTGATGAGATATTGTTATTTTTGAACAATATTTAAAGTTTTTTTTTTCTGAAACTTAGTTGCTTGACTTTTCTTTTCAAGAATTAGTTAAAAGTTGTTTACATTGGATATAGGTAGTTCATTTTCTTACAATACTTAGGGGAAAACTATTAGGAAACTTTATTTGTAAGTATTGAAGAAAATCTCAATCAACTGGATCTCTGAAGAGATAACAGTCCTGAAGATCACAACAAGAAGAAGAAGAAGATCAGATGGGACAACCGAAATTCAAAGCATCTACTTCAAAGAATCACAAGTTGATCAAGAGTTGATTTGGATTATCAGAGAAGGTCATTTCTGATGGATCTGATGATATTTCTGATGAAATATCATCAGTTTCTGACAATTCTGATCATCAGACTTTGGTGATGATTTGTTCACCAGAATTTCTGATGAAGTGGTTTATCAGAAATTCTGATGAAAACCCCACTTGTCTAAAATCACAACTCTATCCTGCCACCAATGACCGAAGCATGACATTATTGGTTATCATGATTACAAATGCAACTTGAATGTTGGATTCAATGAATATGTCAAATTGCTACATTATGCAGGACTTATTGCATGAATAAACAATTGTTTATTCATGTACACAGCCGTCTATAAATAGAAGGCTCGAGAGGCAGAAGATAATTGAGTTTGAAGCTTAGCATTCACATACAAACACCCAAACTCCACTACTCTTCTCACCCACAGAATTCAAGATTCATTTGTATTAGATAATAATCTTACAATCACCTTGTTAAACAATTTTGTTTCAAAGTGATATAAACTTGATAATTCTGTAGGTATTGTTTCTTGAAAGTCTGATTTCCATTTCCGCACATCTTTTTCACACATACGGAAATCACCTGCCATATTACGTAAAAAGAAGTTGTTAAGGCCTAACTGGGTCCAACAGTGTGCAACATTATACCACTGACACCGATTCTGACATAGCGATGTCTGCCGCACCCATCTTTCCGCACGACTTTGACCCAGATCATGAGATTGAGTTTGTCCCTGATGAGCAGCCTTTTGAGGCACCTGTCATTCCTGACGATAAGCTCCTAGAGATACCTGCTGATCTTGAGTATGCTCCAGCTGACCCTAAGCCTGAGATTGCACCTGAGCCTATACCGGCACACGATCGTTTACCGGAGCACGATCACGTTGACATACCAGTTGTTGCACCACATCTGCCTGACCCGATCCTTGCACTTATTGATCACGCTCCTTTTGCTACCCATGTAGACCCCAGAAATGCTCACACGCGCAATGGGTGGATCGAGGAGGACGACGACAATCCACCTTTTGTTAGACCCGTTACTCCCCCACCTGCATCTACCCAGGCACCCGTTGATGTCACCGAGTTTCACCCGCACGTGTCAGATGTGTACCGCACAGACTTGACGGTCACATTTCTTCAGGATATCCCTCCTCCCCGTCTAGGGGAAGGACCATCGACTCAGCAGGCCAGTCATGTACCTTTTGTGTCAGCAGCCGATCAGTTCATGCCACAGTCCACACACACTGCTCCTTTTGCGTCTGCACCCACGGGCGAGCCACTTATCTAGTTTCCGCCCAACGTGATGCCTATATCTGATCCATACCATCCCTTCCACATTGGATATTCGAGGGATGAGTTGCTTTTGTCTCTACAGCTCCAGCAGGAGATGCTATGTAGGAGAGTCATGGAGTTGGAGAGGATCCCGCGTCCTCCGCCTTGTCATTGCCAGTCACCATTCGCGACACCACTAGCTCCTCTCCTACCGTACCCTGATTTTGATGTCCGTTTCCTCACTATGGAGCAGCAGTTTGCTTACCTGCTGCGTATTGTTCATGCTCTCGAGGAGGATTTGGCGCATTTGCGTAGGTTGCTTTTCGTTCCTCCACCTCCTCCTCCTCCCCCATCAGCTTAGAGGTTTTTGGTTTAATGCAGATAACATATTTTTGATGCGAGTGCAACTATTGAGCCAGATTGCACAGCTTTTTGAAGACCACATTATGACTTTTGACTTTTGACTGTTGTACTTGGTAGACGATTCAGACAAGGGTGATGTGACCCTTAGTTTCTTTTGATGTATGATACAATTGTGAAACTTGTAAACTGTACTTGTAGTCTTGATATATGATAGCTCAATCGCAACATTCGCATTACATGCATTGTTGGATTACTTGTTTGTGTTATGACATGGGATGTTATGTGTTACTTGTGTTGATGAATGTTATTACCTACGTGTACTACATATGCATAAGACCTGACCTATACAATCTTCTTATAGAAGATGCCTCCACGAAGGGAAAATCGTTTGCCCACTACTGAGGCCGAATTGCAAGAAAGGATCTCCTGAGCAATAGCAGATTATGAGGCCTCACGCGCTGAAACTAGCAAGGGTACCTTGAGGAACAACCCACCACATGGTAATGTTTAAGTCGCTTGAGACACATTATGTTACTTCTGGATATTCCATGAGTGTTTGCTAATGCTTCCTGTGAATGACGTTACTTGTACAGGCTGTACCTTTAAGCAATTTTAGACTGTAAACCGCTGAATTTTGACGGCACCGGAGGTGCTGTGGCTTATGTTCGATGGACAGAGAAGACCGATTCAGTGATAAGAATGAGCAAATGCGCAACAGTACAACAAGTCAACTACATCTCCGGATTGTTCATAGATGGAGCACTTTCATGGTGGAATCTCCAAGTCCAAACTCTAGGAGACGCAACAGCGTAGGCTTTGACTTGGAACGAGCTGAAGGAGCTCATACGTAAAAAGTATTACTCCAGGGCCAAAATTCAAAAGTTAGAAACTGAATTCTGGAACCTCAAGATGGACGGCCCGAAGATCGCTGAATATGTGCAGAGATTTCACGATCTATCTCACGTGGTACCATACATGGTTAGTCCGGAATTCAAACGCGTTGAGCGTTTCATTTGGGGGTTGTCACCTCAGATTAGGAGTATGGTAACATCGTCAAAGCCTGAAACAATTACTAAGGCTATCGATGTGAGCGTGTCACTAACTGAAGAAGCTATCAGGTTAAACAAGTTTTCAATTTCTGACACGAAGAAAAAGGAGACTCGTGTTGAGTCCTCGGGAGAGAACAAAAGGAAGTTCTCCAACTTTAAGAAAGGTACCAGCAGTTCAAACAAGAAGGATGAGACAAGCGCAGCAGCCAAGGCCAAAGGAAAGGGGTATGTGGGCACCTTGCCCAAGTGTGACGCGTGTCAGTTGCATCACAATGGACGATGCCGATCTGGAAAATGTGAATCTTGTGGAAGAGTTGGTCACTCGAAAGAAACATGCTGGGTTCGCACTGGCTGTGGTGGTCAAAGGGGTTTTGGTAACAACAACCGTGGTGGTAATGGGAATGGAAACCGCCCGCAAGGAAATAATGGAGGCAATGGAAATCGTGGGAATCAAGCTGGCAATGGGAACCGTGGAGCGAATAACAATCAAAGTGGTAATGGGAATGGTAATGGTCGAGGACCAGATTGTTTTAATTGTGGAGACATGGGGCATTTCAAGCGAGAGTTCCTGAAAATCAATCAAGCACAAGGAAGAGTTTTCAACATCGGAGCGAGGGAAGCACGCCAGGATCCGAATGTAGTTACTGGTACGTTCCCTATCAACCAACGCTTCGCATCTGTACTATTTGATACTGGTGCCGACTATAGTTTTGTATCGCTAGAATTTAAGAATATACTTGGGTTGGTAGCTAGTAAGTTAGACATTCCGTATTCAATAGAACTAGCCAATGGAAAGCTAGTTGAGACGAATGAAGTCATCAGAGGTTGCGTGATAAAACTGGGAGAACACGAGTTTACACTGGATCTTCTACCCGTCGAGTTGGGAAGCTTCGACGTGGTAGTAGGGATGGATTGGTTGTCAAGCAACAGAGCCGAAATAGTATGTCACGAGAAATTAATACGCATTCCAATAGCAGATGGAGAAACGATCGTGGTACATGGAGAGAAGCGCGATACGCCCCTGAGGATCATTAGCTGTTTGAAAGCTAGAAAATGTTTGAAGAAGGGATGTGTTGCCTTCTTGGCACACATCGTGGATAAAGAAGCCGCTGAGCCAAAACTAGAAGACATTCCAGTCGTGAAGGAGTATCCTGAAGTCTTTCCAGAAGACTTGCTAGGATTGCCGCCGCAAAGGCAAGTCGAGTTTCATATTGACTTAGTTCCGGGCGCCGCGCCTGTAGCTAAGGCACCCTATCGACTTGCACCTTCAGAAATGCAGGAGTTGTCGACGCAACTTCAGGAATTGTTAGACAAGGGATTTATCAGACCAAGCTTCTCGCCTTGGGCAGCTCCAGTTTTGTTCGTTAAAAAGGATGGTAGTTTCCGCATGTGTATCGACTACCGCGAGCTGAACAAGTTGACCATCAAGAATAGATATCTTTTGCCAAGGATTGATGACCTATTCGATCAACTGCAAGGTTCAAGTTTTTACTCAAAGATCGATCTACGATCAGGTTATCACCAGTTGAGGCTTCAAGAGGAAAGTATTCCAAAGACTGCCTTCAAAACTCGATATGGACATTACGAGTTTCTAGTCATGCCGTTTGGTCTGACGAACGCGCCAACAGTATTCATGGATTTGATGAATAGAGTTTGGAAGCCGTACCTCGATAAGTTTGTGATCGTGTTTATTGACGATATCTTGATTTATTCCAAGTCGAAGGAAGAGCACGAGCAACATCTAAGGGCTATCTTAGAACTGCTTAAGAAAGAGAAGTTATACGCGAAGTTCATGAAGTGCGAGTTCTGGTTACGTGAAGTTCAGTTTCTTGGTCACGTGGTTAACGGAAATGGAATTCATGTGGATCCCACAAAGATCGAGGCGATCAAGAATTGGGAGACTCCGAAGACGCCAACCGAGATTCGACAGTTCCTAGGTTTGGCAGGATATTATCGTAGGTTTATTGAGGATTTCTCGAAAATCGCTCAACCATTGACCTCCCTTACACAAAAAGACAAGAAGTATGAATGGGGAGACAAGCAAGAAGAAGCATTTCAGTTGTTAAAGAACAAGCTTTGTGACGCACCGATTTTATCTCTACCCGAAGGCACTGACGACTTCGTGGTATATTGCGACGCCTCGCGTCAAGGTTTAGGTTGCGTGCTGATGCAGCGACAGAAGGTTATAGCATATGCATCACGCCAGTTGAAGGTTCACGAGAAAAAAAATACATCACGCAATATTTGGAATTAGGCGCGGTAGTGTTTGCTTTGAAAATCTGGCGACATTACTTATATGGCACGCGATGCACAATCTATACTGATCACAAGAGCCTGCAACATATCTTCGATCAGAAAGAGCTTAACATGAGACAGAGACGCTGGGTTTAACTATTGAATGATTATGATTGTGAGATTAAGTATCACCCAGGGAAGGCGAACGTGGTCGCAGATGCCCTGAGTCGGAAGGAAAGGATCAAGCCCATAAGGGTTAGGGCTTTGGAAATGATCATTCAGACGGACCTCTCGTTGCGCATTCGTGCCGCGCAGAGAGAAGCTCTTAAAGAAAGGAACCTTGAAAATGAATATCTTCGTGGGATGGAGAAGCAGTTGGTACCAAACGAGGAAGGGACGTTGTGCTTCATGAAACGAATTTGGGTTCCTCTATTTGGCGGTCTTAGAGACGTTATTTTTTATGAAGCTCACAAATCACGGTACTCGATCCATCCTGGATCGGATAAGATGTACCAAGACCTAAAGGATTTTTATTGGTGGCCGAGAATGAAAGGCGATGTTGCGATATATGTTGGCAAATATTTGACTTGTGCCAAGGTAAAGGCCGAATACCAGAATCCTTCTGGCCTCCTGCAACAACCTGAAATACCCCAGTGGAAATGGGAACAAATTTCGATGGACTTTATAACGAAATTGCCAAGGACGCCCAAAGGTCATGATCGATTTGGGTAATTGTAGACCGTTTAACGAAATATGCACCCTTTTTGGCAATCAAGGAGAAAGACAACACGAGCAAGCTAGCTGAGCTATACCCGAGAGAGATTGTTGCACGGCATGGAGTACCTCTTTCAATTATCTCTAATAGAGATGGAAGATTCGTGTCAAGGATTTGGCAATCCTTTCAAGAAGCCTTTGGTTCTCAATTGAATCTGAGTACTGCCTTTCATCCGCAGACAGACGGACAGAGTGAACAAACGATTCAAACGTTGGAAGACATGTTGCGAGCTTGCGTAATGGATTTGGGTGGAGTTGGGACACACATCTACCACTGGTAGAATTTTCATACAACAACAGTTACCATGCAAGCATACAAGCTGCACCGTTCAAAGCTCTCTCTGGACGCAAGTGTCGATCACCATTATGCTGGGCTGACGCGGGTGATAGACAGCTTGTTGGCCCAGAATTGATTCAAGAAACGACAGATAAGATCATACAAATCCGAGAACACATTAAGGCGGCTCGTGGTCGTCAAAAGGGTTATGCGGACCGAAGAAGGAAACCTCTGGAATTTGAGGTGGAAGATATGGTTTTGTTAAAGGTTTCACCCTGGAAGGGTGTGGCACGCTTTGGGAAGCGTGGGAAATTAAACCCCAGATACATTGGACCATTCAAAATCCTAAAAAGAATTGGTATGGTAGCTTACAAGTTGGATCTACCCGCAGAATTGAATGGCGTTCATGATACATTTCATGTATCTAATCTGAAAAAGAGTCCAACTCCAGAAACAGTGGTCATTCCTGCCGACGAAGTTCATATTGACGACACACTCCACTTCATTGAAGAACCTGTTGAGGTTACTGATTGGAAGATTAACAAGACACGCAGGAGTAGTGTCAAACTCGTCAAGGTTCGATGGAATGCACGTCACGGCCCAGAATTCACTTGGGAGCGTGAAGATCGCATGAAAGAAAAATACCCACATTTGTTCCCCAAGACCCCTGCATCTAGTAGCAGAACTGAATTTCGGGACGAAATTTTCTTAACAGAGGGAGAATGTGACAACCCTCATAATTACAGGTATCCGTACAATTAATTAATATTGTTTAATGCTTAATGACTGTGCTTGATTACAACTGATGATATAAACTGCTTTATGATTTCTGTATTATACATACATGTGTATCACATTTCATACTGTCACACCATTTATTACATACAAACTTTAGTGACATAAACGATGCACAAAGCACAGTTAGCACAGTTAGCGGATAACTCAGAAACATGCTGACAATGTTAGTAGATAGACAGACAATGTTTTGAGACCCCGTAAGGGCCAGAGACAAGGTACTACACTAGTATGGAGTGTAGGAAATTAAGGACCATAAAACTGCGTCACTAGGTGATAGTTTAAGTACTGGAAAGTGCCTAAAACCCACTCAAAGTGCAGAATTCTGCATTAATCAGCAAAAATCAGCATTTTAACATGCTAGTAACATGCAAAAATATGGCAAAATGGTCCTGTATGCTTTCCTAAGTATCGGGAATTAAAAGTGTCACAAAAAGTTACATAAAAGACACTACACGGTATAACTTAGCACTTTAACGAACCAATATCTAACCGAACAACCGGACATTACGCGGAACACCAAAATATTGCTAGAAGCATTGTTTTACTTTTTCTAAGCTAGTTATGGTTCCCGAACACTTAAACATACTACATAATGCAAGATACACATAAAACACTAGACTTTATACTTATCTTCCAACTGATTACCTACACTTACCATCAAGTTACACTTAACCCCCCCTCCCCCATATGATCTACGGCCCAAGTGGCCACCACACTCAAGATTTTCTAATCTTCCTAAATCCTCTAAAATCTTCCATAATCTTGTGTAAGATATGTCATGTACTTCACAAACATATTAACCATTGGACTATAGAGCTTATGAGATTATAAGTAAACATAATCACCCACACTTCAACTCACCACAACTCTTGCTCCCTCTCCCTAAAGCTCTCGGCCGAAAATCCCCTCCCCACCATCACCATTTTTGATCATCATTCATCCATTCCAAGGTTATCTTGAGGTGTAAGAAGGTCACTAACGAAGCTTGGAGCTTGTGGATCATCAAGGACCTCTTCCGTTTGCTTTTATCCACTCCATTTTCATCATTGTTCTTCCCTAGCTTGAAGCTAGTAGTAAGATCCTTTTTAACACGTGTTACTTCATATTTTTAGTGGTTAAAAGTTATAGTATGTTGATTAACACAAGAACACTAAAAGACATACACTTGAATCTTGAACATAAAGCTTTCATATGATGAAATCTTGTTGAAATGGTGTTGTTTAGTATATGTATGATGATTGCTTGTTGATTGATGTGCACAAAATTCAACATATAAATTACATCAATTGTGGCATAAAACTAACCCTTTTTAGTACTAATGTTGGAAAAAGTGTGCCTTTTTCTTCCTTTTGTATTCTCAGGATTAAATGAGCTCAAATGAACAAAAGAAGCAAAAAGACAGCTAAATCTAACATAGATACAAGAAAAAGGAACAAAGGTGGCATGCCCGACCTCCCGACAACATCTTCCCAAAGCAAAACAAGAAGACAGAAGACTGAACACGCCCCGTGCTCAGTTAGCACGGGGTCGTGCCCAAGTGTCAGCAGAAAAGACAATGTAATAGAAGCTTCTACTGCCCACCACGGGGCCGTGCTCAGCGGACACGGGGGCGTGGTCAACTGTTGCAGACGCATTTAATGAAATTGCGAATTGCAATTAATGAAGAGAGAAGTCGGATGGACACGGGGCCGTGCCCAGTGGACACGGGGCCGTGCCCCAAGCTTCTGTTCAGCCTATAAATAGGAGTGCTTGGAGCTCTAGCAACTCATCCCTTAGCACACCACCTCTCTCACACTTCACCCACCACCCACCACCATCACAACACCATCATCCACCACCATCATCTATTGTCCATCATAGAGTGTGTGAGTCGTCTCGGGATCCAAGATTGATCGTATGAGTTCTTGACAATCAAAGGCCATGTTTGCCTAAGTCTCTTACATCACTTGGTGAAGACAAGTGTTTAGTGTAATACTTTTTATTTTTAATCTTTTGCACTTTTTAATTGGTTTTGTATTAATGACGTTAATTACTAGTTTCTTATGTTGAAGGTGATTCTTCCTTATCGTTTGTCCGTGGTGTCTTGGCATTATTTTACTGTCTATATAAAATAAAAGATTTTCACCATTCATATCTCCACGGTCTATATGGAGGTATGTTGGCTACCTGGTCGGGGGTTAAGGGAACGGTTTAGTAAGAGTCTTGCCATTGTTCAGCGTATAGATCCTGCAAAGGACCTGGGTAAAATTTAGTAGGACCTTCTTCAATACCCAAAGCTATTAGATGGCGGGGGTCCAAACTCTTTGATCCCCTCATAAGTTAAACTACTATTAAAACTTTAACCCGGCTACTTAGGACTGTATCCCTGCTGACTCAGACTACTTAGCCGAGGGTAACGTCGCCTTCAAAAGAGGGGCCTACCACATTATGCATTAATAACTTTATTAATTATCTTTCAATAATCCGACCCTTTAGGATTGTATCCTTGCTGACTCAAACTACTGGGTTGAGGGTAACGTCGCCTTCAAAAGAGGGGCCTACTACAATAACTAAGATAATCTTTTAAACAAGTGCAAAAGTGCGAAAATAATCAAAGGTTACACTACACACGAGTCGGATCCAAGTGATTCATCTTGTCTATCTGTTTTTATTTTTATTTTACTTTTCAGCATTTTAGTTAGTTTTATTTTCTTAGTTTAAAAACCTTTTTCTAACATTTTGATTTGATTAGACGTTGAGGGTAAACCGGTACTAAAAGCTCTTGTGGCCTTGGACGACCTCGGTATCTTACCAACACTATACTACGCCCACGATGGGTGCACTTGCCCATATGTGTGTTTAGTGTTAGTAAATATCATGTTCTATAAATTTAAAACTTGGCTAAAAAGTGTAAAAATGGCTTAAAATATACACCTAAAATATATTACACCTAACGCACATCAAGTTTTTGGTGCCGTTGCCAGGACACAAGGATTTTAAGAAAGCTTAAAATCGACGGCCTAATCTGTTTTTCAAAACCTTTTCAAAACGCGCGCACATTTTTCTGCATTTTAGTTTAGTTTGCATTTACAGTAGCCTGAACATGGGGCCGTGATCACTGAACACGGGGCCGTGCTGCATATTTTTCATTAAACGCCCAGATACAGAGTCTGAACACGGGGTCGTGCTCACTGAACACGCCCCCGTGCTCAACGAGACCAGTAACTTTTATTAAAACGCCTAGATACAGATCCTGAACATGGGCCGTGTCCACTGAACACGGGGCCGTGTCCAGCCTCTGTTTCCGTCTTTATTTTTGTTTTCTGGTCCCGAGACTCGGTTGTGGTCTGTTGAGTGATCCCTATGGATCAATACTCAGGAGGCTACAACTACACCTATGAGGAGGATGATTACATGGGAGACTATTGCACTAATTGTGGTAACCCGCACTCGGTACAATATTGTAACTTATTTCAACCATCCAATTCATACAACTATTATGAGGAACCCAGGTACGAGCCATCAACTTCATACACATCCTATGAAGACCAAAGGTATGAACCTTCTCCCTCATACTCATATTTTGATGAACCAAGCTATGAACCTTTATACTCATACTTTGGGGAGTCAAGATATGAGCCACCACCTTCATACTCTTATTACGAGGAACCACGGCGTGAACAACCCACCTCATATGAGTACTATGAAGAAGAAAATTGCGACCCTTATCCATCATATGCTTACAATGAAGAACAATGGTGTGAACCATCTACTTCATATGAGTACTATGAGGAACCAAGGATCGAACAACCGGATTCAAGCTTTGAGGATCCCGATCCTTTCTCTATCACCAAAGTAGCCGATAGGATAATAGAAAAACTTAAAACTATCGAACGATACATAAAAGAATCTCACGCAAGGGAAGAGGAGTCCCGCGTGAGGGAAGAATTAAATAAAGAAACGATAGTTGAAGATTTAAAATGGAAGAACAAACAAGTGAAAAACCGACACATGATTTAAACAATGAAAGAGGTGAGGCCGATAACGTTAAAATTTAAGAAGAGTCTAATTTTGAAGAAATTAATCTCTTGTCGCCTTCTTTTGAAAATCATTGTTTAGTATCAACTCATGCTAAGTTTTTAAAAGAGTTAAACACTAACGCAAAAATTGAGGAAATGGTAAGTGTTAAGTTAACTAATGATCAAACTTCGCTAATAAAAGAAGACCCTTTTGAAATTAACATTACACCGGTTCCATGTTTCTTTCAAAATTCATTTATTAGTAACGTCACCATTGATAAGGATCTTTGTATTAACATAATGCCTAACTACGTTTTCGAGAAATTAAGTATTAGTGATTTTGCTCCACTTCAAATACCCATTTTTCTATCCAATCAGAGAGTAATAAAATCAATCGGTGTAGTTGAGGATGTCTTGGTTCAAACAAATCAAATGGTTATTCCAACCGATTTTGTCATCTTCGATGACGCTCCTCTTGTGTTGGGACGACCTTTTGTAAAAACTCACGAAGCTTTGAAAAACCGGAAGTTTAATAATCTACCTCTTCAATTAGGGGCATTCAAAAGGAGCATAGATCTTGAGCGTTCAATGAAATATCTTTTTGGCAACAATGACCCCCTAATTGAAGATGAAGATGAGCCACCCAATACAAGTGAAAAGATTGACCACTTTGGTGAGGAAGAGATCGCCATAGAACAAACCTTTAAAGTTCTTGATCAAAATGAGCCGCCAAATAAGGAGTCTCCTAAAGACTCACCCCTTGAGCTCAAAGAACTTCCGAAAGGTTTGGAATATGCTTTTCTAGACAAAGATGGTAATTCACCTGTAATTATTTCGACTAAATTAAGTAGTGTAGAATAAGAAAAATTAATTAAACTTTTGAAAAAAACATAAAAATGCGATCGCTTGGAAGCTTGTAGATATAAAAGGAATAAGCCCTTCCATGTGCACGCACAAAATTCTAATGAACGATGACTACAAATCAGCAATACAACCGCAACGAAGAGTAAATCCAAATGTCCAAGAAGTGGTTAAAAACGAGGTCATCAAACTACTTGACGTCGGACTTATTTATCCTATCTCCAATAGTCCTTGGGTGAGTCCCGTCCAAGTAGTCCCAAAGAAAGGAGGTATGACGGTAATAACTAATGAAAAGAATGAATTAATACCAACGAGAAGCGTCACAGGATGGAGAGTATGTATAGACTATAGACGATTAAATGAAGCAACAAGGAAAGATCACTTTCCTTTGCCCTTAATTGATCAAATGTTAGCACGACTATCCGGTCATAAATTTTATTGCTTCTTGGATGGTTTTTCAGGTTACTTTCAAATTCCGATAGCACCCGAAGACCAAGAAAAGACAACTTTCACATGTCCCTACGTCCCTACGGAACTTTTGCTTATCGACGCATGCCATTCGGTCTATGTAATGCCCCCGCAACGTTCCAACGTTGCATGGTGGCCATCTTCCATGACATGATAGAAAAGACAATGGAGGTCTTCATGGACGACTTTTCTATCTTTGGAGATTCATACGACCAATGCCTCGATAACCTTGAACGAATGCTATCCCGATGTGAGGAAACTAACATCGCACTTAACTGGGAAAATTGTCATTTCATGGTAACAGAGGGAATAGTGCTCGGTCACAAGATCTCTAGCGAAGGAATGGAAGTTGATCGAGCAAAAATAAACACTATTTCTCGATTGCCTCCACCATCCTCCGTTAGAGCAATCAGAAGTTTCTTAGGGCATGCCGGATTTTATAGGCGGTTTATCAAGGACTTTTCTAAAATTTCAAGACCTCTAACAAAATTACTTGAAAAAGATGCGCCTTTCATCTTCGACAAGGATTGCAATCATGCATTTCTAACCCTCAAGGAAATGCTAGTCAATGCACCTATCATGATAGCGCCTGATTGGAAATTACCTTTCGAAATCATGTGTGATGCAAGTGACTTTGCCGTTGGAGCAGTCTTAGGACAAAGAAAAGAGAAGCATTTCCACCTAATTTATTATGCTAGTAAAACACTTAACGATGCACAAGAAAATTACACAACAACTGAAAAAGAATTACTAGCTGTGGTATTTGCTTTTGATAAATTTCGCTCTTATCTTGTTCTTTCTAAAACTATAGTCTATACAGATCATGCAGCCATCCGATACCTCTTCAAGAAACAAGACGCAAAGCCCCGTTTGATCAGGTGGATTCTACTCCTCCAAGAATTTGATATTGAAATCAAAGACAAAAGAGTAGCAGAAAACACAGCAGCAGATCATCTTCCGCGCTTAGAAGACCCAGCTTTGGAGGCAACCAGGGACGAGCAAATCAACGAAAAATTTCCAACGGAGTCCCTGGAAATGGCGGAATATAGACAAGAACCATGGCATGCCGACTATGCTAACTACTTAGCTAGCGGTATAGTCGCCAAAGGATGGCCACATCAGCAAAGAAAAAAATTCTTTGTTGATGTAAAGCATTACTTTTGGCAAGATCCTTATCTTTTCAAAATGTGTGCCGACCAACTCATCCGAAGGTGCGTACATGGTAACGAAGAACGGAGGATTCTCCGCCATTGTCATGAAGGTCCATATGGAGGACATCATGGTGCCGCTAGTACCGCACGAAAGGTATTTGATTCAGGATTTTATTGGCCGACCATCTACAAAGATGCTCAAAGTCTTGTCAAGACATGTGATGCTTGCCAAAGATCAGGTAATATTTCTTCCAAAAATGAAATGCCACAAAATGGCATTCTCGTTCGTGAATTTTTTGATGTTTGGGGACTCGACTTTATGGGACCTTTCCTGCCGTCAAAAGGAAACAAATATATACTTGTAGCAGTCGATTACTTGTCTAAATGGGCCGAGGCCGAGGCACTTCCAACAAATGATGGAAGAGTCGTAGTAAGATTTCTGAAAAAATTATTCTCTCGTTTTGGAACACCTAAAGCATTAATAAGTGATAGAGGTACCCATTTATGTAATCATCAACTCGAAAAAATCTTAACAAGATATGGGGTCTATCACCGGGTCTCAACAGCATATCACCCTCAAACAAACGGACAAGCCGAAGTGACTAATGGAGGTTTAAAACGAATACTTGAAAAAACCGTAGGTTTAAATAAAAAGGAATGGGCCGACAAATTAGATGATGCTTTATGGGCCTTTCGAACTGCTTATAAAACAACAATAGGCACAACCCCATATAAGCTCGTCTATGGAAAAAGTTGTCATTTGCCGGTAGAAATAGCTCACAAGGCCTACTGGGCAATAAAAAATGTAAACTTAGATTTAGAAATTGCAGGTAAAAATCGATTTTGTCAAATAAATGAATTAGACGAATTAAGGAATTATGCATACTCTAACTCTGAAATTTATAAGGAAAGAATGAAAAATTTACACGACAAACACATTAAACCTAATGAATTTCGAGTGGGAGATCAAGTTCTATTGTTTAATTCACGACTTCGATTATTTCCGGGTAAACTAAAATCTAGGTGGTCAGGACCCTTTTCCATCACCCATATTTTTCCTCACGGTGCAGTAGAAGTTAAATCTCGGAATGGAATTCCATTCAAAGTCAATGGCCAATGGCTGAAACTCTATCGAGGATCCCTTGAGGATGAGGAGGAAGAGATCTCGCTTCAAACGGTCGACGAGTAAAGGCATCAACATCATACCTGGTACGTTACGAACAAGCGGATAAACATCGAAACCGATAAGTCTTCTAACCGAGTTTTTGGGAAAACAGGGCACTCACACGAGCACTATAAAAAATATATTTTTTAACTCTGCTCGGCACGGGGCCGTGTCCGCTGGACATGGGGCCGTGTCCACGCAACTGTCAGGATAAAACCCCTTTTTCATAACAGTTACACCATTCCACACGTCCCGTTTCCCCGAAAAACGCTCTGGTCCAGGCGATTTTCCGCAGATTTTCGACGTCTCCTCTCATTCTAACAACATCAAGGTATGATTCTATCATCATTAGTAGTTAGATTATTTACTTGCATGTAGTTAAAACATCAAAAATTTGGGGAAAAATCTAGGGTTCTTGAAGTTCATCCGGATCAAACCTCAAATTTTTGCATAAATCTGTTAGCATTAGTTTAGATTAGTGTTATGGAAAGTAAACCCACTTGTATTGTTGATAGATTTGCCCGATTTCGCACAAAAACCCCAAACCCTTGTTTTTGAACCGAAAAAGATAAAATCGAAAGGGTAAACAGTTTGTTTTGGGAAAAACGACACTTAGGGTTTCATTTTCGGGGGAAAACGCACCTACTTGGCCAAAAATTTTCAGATTTTCGGGACCGGGTCGAAAAATGGAATTTTTGAGTAACAGGCGCCTGGACACGGGGTCGTGCCCGCTGAGCACGGGGCCGTGTCTAGCCCACTGTTTACAGTTTTCTCCGAAAATCTCACTACTTCGTGCTAACTTTCGGTATATTCTTTCAGATGTCAAAGAAGTTCACAAGATTCAACGCGAATGAGCTTGATGCTATGGCAAGATATGATATACTTCAAACAAGACCGGAAGAATACCCAAGACAAGTGTGCACAGATCTCTTGATAATGGTGAACCAACTTGACCGGTTTAACAACCTCGTTACCGGCCCACTAAGGGTTGCCCTTACCACTCGACTTCGCTCAGTGCATGAGTGCACTATGGAGTTCTATAGCAGCTTCACTTTCAATTCAAGGCGCGACCCGTTCGACAATGAGGGGGTTGCATTTCGGTGTGGTGGAACAAGGTACTCGATCTCTATGGCACAATTCGGGGCAATAGTTGGGCTGTATACGGAGGAAGATTCGGGAAGTGAAGAGAACACCAGAGGGATGCGAGATTTGGATGAGAACTAGCACCAAGCCGCGTGGGCTCAGATTGGTGAAGGGCACTACAACCCAAGCAGCACAAAGAGTACCAAATTGAGGGACCCACTCTACCGATACATCCATAGGGTCCCTGGGTACTCTCTAAGTCAAAGGCATGATAGTGGTGGTGTTGTTGGGTTGAGAGATTTGATAGTCCTTCACTGCATTCACAACCGAAGACCCTTCGATGTTCCATTTCTCCTACTTCGAAACATGCATCTGAACCGGCTAGCTCATGCACCGACTCCTATCCTCTTCGGGGGATGGGTGTACCGTCTCTACAGGCACTTCGCGAACATTCCTAGGTCTATCGAAAGGAGCCCATGGTCAGGAAGAGTCGATGTACACATTTGTCGCTCCATGAACCTAATCTATGAGGCGGAAGACGGGTCGGTAAGCTTTCAGAGGATGCAAGGCCATGCATGGAACCCACAAGAGGCGCTAGTCCGTCACGGTCCACCTCCCCAATACCAGTACTAACCTCACGGTGATCCGGGCCAATCCTCCTCACAAGGAGGTGGTTTTCCTAACTTTCAGAGTTTGTATGATTCTTTGCAGGAAAACCTTATGTGCACCAGGAACACCTACAACCTCGCCAACAACACATACCACCGGGTCGGAGCCATTGAAAGAAACATCTCCGATATCCAAGATGACATCGGAAGCATCCGGGAGTACATGGCGGGGCATGGAGGGGGAGGTGATGACGATGATGAAGATATGGACTAGGCGGGTTGAGTAGGAGTAGGAGCAGCTGGTTGGTGATCCCACAGTGTGACAACTCGAATTTCTAAGATTTTATTTCGTATTTATTGCACGTTCATGTAATTGCACAATTGATTTCCATGAAATTATATATGTTTGATTGTTTGATTGTGTATAGTTGTTGGTTATTTGTGAAACTTGTCAAATGTGTAAACTTGGTGGTGGAACTATGAAACAGTAAACTTGTCAAATATGAGATGGTGTGCATTTGTAAATTATATTAGTTAGGGGTGTAGAGAGCCATTAGTGAAGTTGATTATACTTAACCCTAAACCCCTTTTCTCTAATCACTTTCACCAAAACCAAAGCACGTACTCTCATTTCTTTGGCTCTCTAGCAATCATCACCAAATCATTTGGCACAAGAAAATCATCACTCTTGATTACTCTCTTTAGGATCATCACAAGGTAATTTTTTAATCATTGTTGTGATTAAATGTTGATTGTTTATTGATTTCTTGATTCTTGTGTTCATGGAAAAACCCTAGCTTCTCATGTAATATTCTGTGATTTAATCATGGATAGTTGAAATTACAATGATGATTAGATGCATGCTTGATAGGTATCATGGTGATAATTGTTGTGGTTTAACAATCGATCGAATAAACTTGTTTGCCGTCATATGATTTGATTTAGGGTTTGCTTGAATGATATACGTAACTGATGAAATCGTATGGAACGTGAATGTCTCGTATGAATTACTGATAGTTTGTTCTGAGTTTATGTTAATATGTTGTCTGAGTTTAAATGTTAATCACTTGTCCGAGTTTAATGGTTGATTTAAGGTCTGAGTATAATCTTATGTAATGTCCGAGTATAATTGGACCATTTGGTCCGAGTTTGATCATGTGTAAAGGAGGTCCGAGTTTAATCTCCTAGTGTTGGTCCGAGTTTAATCTCCTAGTGTTGGTCCGAGTTTAATCATCAAGTGTTGGTCCGAGTTTAATAACTTGATTAATGGACCGAGTTTAAAGGAGTGTCAATGGACCGAGTTTAAGGGATTGTTAATGGTCCGAACTTAATGAATATCTCATGTCCGAACTTAATGTAATGAACATGATCCGAATTTAAAATGGAACACCCTTGTCCAAGTTTATTAAGTTAAGACATGTCCGAGTTTAACTGATATAAGGGCTGAATTTGTTGATGTTGTTATTGGGCCCGAGTTTAATATAAGGATATTGGGCCCGAGTTTAATGAATGTATCAAGGGTCCGAGCTTGTGTGTGTAACATGATAGTCTGAGTTTATTGTATGATTACATGTGCTATCTGAGTTTTTAACAGGGGAGACCCCCCCCCATGCTTGACTGAGTTTTGAGAGGTGCATGATCCTGTAAATGATTGTATGAACTACGTGAATTATGTGAATGGGCTGTCTGTTATGTGATACATGATTGATGCATGATATTGGCTATCAAGCACTATGTGACATTAGATTACATGTGTATCATTTCGAACGTGAACTGATTTGTTATACGTGTATACAATAGGACTTGATTAATTACTTGTGAGTGCATAACATAGCATACCGAGCAAACCAAGGTGAGTTCACACTCCTACTAAGGCATGGGATTCCCGGGTCGTGGGAATGGGTTAAAGGTTTCAATTGACTTATAACGTACAAACGCTTTTCCTAGACTATCACCTATCATGGTCCTCGGATGTCAGGACGGTTCCGTAGGTTGGGATAACACCTACGTGGTTCCGTAGGTTGGATAACACCTACGTGGTCACATGCCAATTACTATCCTAGATACAAAGGATACGCACGTAAAACCTACGTGTACGCATTACTTACTTCTTCCGTAGGTTGGATAACACCTACGTGGTCACATGCCAATTACTATCCTAGATACAAAGGATACGCACGTAAAACCTACGTGTACGCATTACTTACTTCTTCCGTAGGTTGGATAACACCTACGTGGTCACATGCCAATTACTATCCTAGATACAAAGGATACGCACGTAAAACCTACGTGTACGCATTACTTACTTCTTCCGTAGGTTGGGATAACACCTACGTGGTCATATGCCAATTACTATCCTCGATACAAAGGATACGCACGTAAAACCTACGTGTACGCATTACATACTTCTTCCGTAGGTTGGGATAACACCTACGTGGTCATATTTTCAAGTACCTCATACGCGCTACTGTTCTCGGACGAAGAACAGGGATAATACGAATAGTCTAGTGGTCACATAACATGGGAAGCCCCCACTTGAATAACTTACTATTGGCCCTGTAGAGCCACCCGTTACTTACTGTTACGCATTTACTTACTGTGAACTCGCTCAACTAGTTTGTTGATCATTCTGTTACATGCCTTGCAGATCGTTAGGTACTTGGAGCTTGCACTGGAGAAGCGGGTCGTTGTGGGCAAGGATCGTGGTTTCTACGTTGAAACTATTATGACATTTAAAACTATTAACTATTGGTGGTTTATTCACTATGCATCCGCTACACTTTAAAACTATAGTTATGTTTGGAACACCTATCGTATTGAATGGATGGTTTACATTTATTTTATTTAATATTAATTACATGTTCAATATGATTGGTGGCTTGATCCTGGTCAGTCACGCTCCCAAGCGGTGATACTCCGCGTATGGATTTTGGGGGTGTGACAGATTGGTATCAGAGCCATTGGTTATAGAGAACTTGGTTTTAATATGGAAAAACGTTTTTATTAAAACCAGACTATAACCAGAACAGTGCTCTCAACGATCCACAACGACGCTTCGCTCCACGTGCAAGGCTCAACTTCCTAGGTAATAAGGTTTATGTTTATTGCCTACATGCTAGAATTTGCATAGAACTTTGCTCGTAGTATGCTTACATTACCTTGCTCACAACTTGTCATTGCATGAGAATACTTATGTGCTTACACTTTTCTGTCACCGCACTACTCGCGAACAATGCACACTTATGCTACATTTACTACTCGATCATGTTTAGATGTGTTAACATGACTCAAGCCCAGTTGACGGCTCTCATTAACGAACAAGTTGCTGCGGCACTTGCAGTCGCACAAGCAGGAGGTATAACCTGCTATTCCAGACCTATCCTAGGATGTTAGATCCTACACTCGTGACCCAACTCTCGCGCTTAACCTTGACCTACCTTTCTCGCGCAACGGGTCAGAACGCATAGCAACCTGTCTGCACATTCAAGAACTTCATGGACTGTCGTCCAAGCACATTCAGTGGCACAGAAAGAGCAGTTGGACTACTCCATTGGTTTGGGAAGCTCGAGTCGGTATTCGAGATGTTTGAATGCCCTGAGGCTCGCAGGGTCAAGTACGTCACCGGTACTTTGGAAGAAATCGCGCTAACCTGGTGGAACGCGCAAGTACGGATACTAGGGTTGGCAGCTGCTAACGCCACCCTTGGAACGAATTCAAAGAACGCATTAAAAGGGAATACTGCACGCGTGATGACATCCACAAGTTGGAAGTGGAGCTTTACCATTTGAAAATGACAGGGTCAGGAAATTGATGCTTATACGAAACGGTCGAACGAGCTGGCCATCTTGTGTCCAACCATGGTGGACCCTCCAAGCAAGTGTATCGAATTGCACCTCAAGGGTCTAGCCTCAGAGATTCCGAGCCATGCTACATCGGTTAACCTCGACAACATCCAAGACATTCAGCGTCTTGCTCATCGCCTCACGGGTCAGGCAGTGGAACAGAACAGGCTGCCAAGTTGTATCAGCGCTATTACTACCGCTACCTCTTCTGCTACTCCCGCTACCCCTAGTGACAGCAAGCGGAAATGGGATGGGTATTCCAGCAAGGGTTCAGCTACCGTTCAGTCCCAAGCACAGCAGCAGCGCAAGAATAGTGATCACCAGAGCCGAGTCAGCCAACTTCTGGTGGTCAGGGGCAGGGTGGATATCGGGGAATTCACCCATGTGTAACTAATGCAACAGACACCACGGTGGTTAGTGCAACGAGGGACGTTTCCAGAGGTGTCTCAAGATGGGCCATGAAGCTAAGGATTCAGGAGTCCACGGCCTGCAAATCGGAATCGCCAGCAGCAACAGCAAGCAGAAATCCCATGCAAAGAAAAGAAGTTGGAAGACCATCCAGCTGTACGCGACTTTCCTCAGGTGTTTCCTAAAG
This sequence comes from Helianthus annuus, assembly GCF_002127325.2. Lineage (NCBI taxonomy): Eukaryota > Viridiplantae > Streptophyta > Magnoliopsida > Asterales > Asteraceae > Helianthus > Helianthus annuus. The sequence goes on from NC_035443.2 coordinate 121,779,863, forward strand.
ATTTACCTGGTCTACCGCCTCATCGTCAGGTCGAATTTCAAATCGAGCTCGCTCCAGGAGCAGCACCCATAGCTCGAGTACCGTATCGCTTAGCTCCACCAGAATCGGAAGAACTATCGACGCAGCTACCAGGAATCTTGGATAAGGGATTTATCCGACCTATCTCTTCGCCTTGGGAGCTACAAGAACTATTAGATACCAATTATCGGTGAAAAAGGAGGATGGCACCTTCAGGATGTGAAATTGATTACCGTGAACTGAACAAGATCATAGTGAAGAACCGTTATCCTCTTCCACGCATGGACGACTTATTCGCCCAGTTGTAAGGGTCGAGTTACTACTCCAAGGTTGATCTACAGGCTGATTATCATCAGCTGAGAGTCCGGGATGAGGACGTCTCCAAGACAGCTTTCAGAGCTCGCCTGCAGTTTTTCATGGATCTTATGAACAGGGTGTGCAAACCCTACCTTGACAAGTTCGTCATTGCCTTCATCGACGCCATTCTGATCCACTCCAAGAGTCAGGAGGAACACGAGCAGCACTTACGTCTTATCTTGGAACTTCTTCGAAAGGAGCAACTGTACGCACAGTCTTCAAAATGCGACTTCTGGCTTCGTGAAGTCCATTTCTTAGGCCATGTGGTGAACAGGGATGGAATCCATGTCGATCCATCCAAGGTAGATTCGAACAGGAACTGGCCTGCACCGTGTACACCGACGGAGATACGCCAATTCTTGGGTTTGGCGGGGTATTGCAGACGATTCATTAAAGACTTATCGGAGATCGCGCAGCCGTTTACGCTACTGACACAGAAGGGTGTCACCTATCGCTGGGGAGAGTCCCAGGAAACCGCTTTTCAGTACCTAAAGAATAGGCTTTGCAGCGCGCCTATTCTCTCATTACCAGAGGGCACGGATGACTTCGTGGTTTATTGTGACGCGTCGATACAGGGGCTTGGTTGTGTATTGATGCAGCGGGATAAAGTTATTGCCTACGCTTCGCGGCAACTCAAGGTTCATGAACAGAACTACACGACGCACGATTTAGAGCTGGGAGCTGTTGTTTTCGCGCTTAAGATATGGCGACACTACCTGTACGGTACCAGGTGCACGATTTACACCGATCACAGGAGTCTCGAGCATATTCTTAAGCAAAAGGATTTGAATATGCGTCAACGGAGATGGGTTGAACTTCTAAACGACTATGAATGCGCCATCAAGTATCATCCAGGCAAGGCCAATGTTGTGGCTGATGCTCTCAGTCGGAAAGACACTCTACCTAAGCGCGTGCGAGCGCTACAGCTTACTATTCAGTCCAGTCTTCCTGCACAGATACGAGCTGCTCAGTTAGAAGCGCTGAAACCCGAAAACGTCAAAGCTGAAGCCTTACGCGGCTCAAGGCAACGCATGGAACAAAAGGAAGACGGCGCCTACTATGTAACGGGGCGTATTTGGGTCCCACTTAATGGCGGTTTACGCGAACTTGTAATGGATGAAGCTCACAAGTCTCGCTATTCGGTACATCCAGGGTCGGATAAAATGTACCACGACATCAGCACTACTTATTGGTGGCCTAGTATGAAGGCTCACATCGCTACGTACGTTGGAAAATGCTTAACCTGTGCGAGAGTCAAGGTTGAATATCAGAAACCATCTGGTCTACTCCAGCAGCCTAAGATACCGCAATGGAAATGGGAAGAAATTTCCATGGATTTTGTTACAGGACTACCTAGATCCCAGCGTGGGAATGACACTATTTGGGTGATCGTTGATCGACTCACAAAGTCTGCTCACTTCTTGGCTATCAAAGAAACGGATAAGTTTTCTACCCTAGCAGACATCTACTTGAAAGAAGTTGTTTCGAGGCACGGAGTGCCCACCTTTATCATTTCGGATCGCGATGCACGATTCACGTCAGAGCTTTGGCAAGCGATGCACAAATCCTTCGGCTCACGATTAGACATGAGCACAGCATATCATCCTCAGACGGATGGGCAGTCTGAGCGAACTATCCAAACTCTAGAAGACATGCTTCGGGCGTGTGTTATCGATTTCGGCAACGGCTGGGAAAAACACCTCCCTTTGGTGGAGTTCTCGTACAATAACAGTTACCATACCAGCATTCAAGCCGCTCCATTCGAGGCATTGTACGGACGTAAATGCCGGTCACCTCTCTGTTGGGCGGAGGTGGGGGATAGTCAAATTACGGGTCCAGACATTGTAGTGGACGCCACAGAAAAGATAGCACAGATACGGCAACGCATGGCAGCAGCACGCGACCGTCAGAAAGCCTACGCGGACAAGCGTAGAAAGCCATTGGAATTTGAGGTCGGGGACCGGGTTTTATTGAAAGTTTCACCCTGGAAGGGTGTGGTTCGATTTGGTAAACGAGGCAAACTGAATCCGCGGTACGTCGGACCATTCGAAATCTTAGAAAAGATTGGCAAAGTAGCCTACAGATTAAACCTACCTCCTGAACTCGGTGCAGTTCACAATGTATTTCATGTGTCGAATCTGAAGAAGTGCCTGTCAGATGAGACTCTTATAGTTCCTTTTAAGGAACTCACTATCGACGAGCGGTTGCAGTTCGTCGAGGAACCAGTTGAAATCACGGACCGGGATGTTAAGGTCCTCAAACACAAGAGAATCCCTCTTGTTCGAGTTCGTTGGAACTCCCAGCGTGGTCCAGAGTATACCTGGGAACGCGAAGACCAAATGAAAGAAAAGTACCCCCAGTTATTCGAAACCAATGCATCCACTACTGAGGCTGAAGCTACTACTACTGAATTTCGGGACGAAATTCCAAATCAACGGGGGGATGATGTGACACCCCAGGAAAACCAGTGAACGATGTAACTTACCTAGCTTCCTCAGTGAGTGCGTACCAAATTTCGGGACGAAATTTCTTTTAAGTTGGGGATAATGTGACAACTCGAATTTCTAAGATTTTATTTCGTATTTATTGCACGTTCATGTAATTGCACAATTGATTTCCATGAAATTATATATGTTTGATTGTTTGATTGTGTATAGTTGTTGGTTATTTGTGAAACTTGTCAAATGTGTAAACTTGGTGGTGGAACTATGAAACAGTAAACTTGTCAAATATGAGATGGTGTGCATTTGTAAATTATATTAGTTAGGGGTGTAGAGAGCCATTAGTGAAGTTGATTATACTTAACCCTAAACCCCTTTTCTCTAATCACTTTCACCAAAACCAAAGCACGTACTCTCATTTCTTTGGCTCTCTAGCAATCATCACCAAATCATTTGGCACAAGAAAATCATCACTCTTGATTACTCTCTTTAGGATCATCACAAGGTAATTGTTTAATCATTGTTGTGATTAAATGTTGATTGTTTATTGATTTCTTGATTCTTGTGTTCATGGAAAAACCCTAGCTTCTCATGTAATATTCTGTGATTTAATCATGGATAGTTGAAATTACAATGATGATTAGATGCATGCTTGATAGGTATCATGGTGATAATTGTTGTGGTTTAACAATCGATCGAATAAACTTGTTTGCCGTCATATGATTTGATTTAGGGTTTGCTTGAATGATATACGTAACTGATGAAATCGTATGGAACGTGAATGTCTCGTATGAATTACTGATAGTTTGTTCTGAGTTTATGTTAATATGTTGTCTGAGTTTAAATGTTAATCACTTGTCCGAGTTTAATGGTTGATTTAAGGTCTGAGTATAATCTTATGTAATGTCCGAGTATAATTGGACCATTTGGTCCGAGTTTGATCATGTGTAAAGGAGGTCCGAGTTTAATCTCCTAGTGTTGGTCCGAGTTTAATCTCCTAGTGTTGGTCCGAGTTTAATCATCAAGTGTTGGTCCGAGTTTAATAACTTGATTAATGGACCGAGTTTAAAGGAGTGTCAATGGACCGAGTTTAAGGGATTGTTAATGGTCCGAACTTAATGAATATCTCATGTCCGAACTTAATGTAATGAACATGATCCGAATTTAAAATGGAACACCCTTGTCCGAGTTTATTAAGTTAAGACATGTCCGAGTTTAACTGATATAAGGGCTGAATTTGTTGATGTTGTTATTGGGCCCGAGTTTAATATAAGGATATTGGGCCCGAGTTTAATGAATGTATCAAGGGTCCGAGCTTGTGTGTGTAACATGATAGTCTGAGTTTATTGTATGATTACATGTGCTATCTGAGTTTTTAACAGGGGAGACCCCCCCCCATGCTTGACTGAGTTTTGAGAGGTGCATGATCCTGTAAATGATTGTATGAACTACGTGAATTATGTGAATGGGCTGTCTGTTATGTGATACATGATTGATGCATGATATTGGCTATCAAGCACTATGTGACATTAGATTACATGTGTATCATTTCGAACGTGAACTGATTTGTTATACGTGTATACAATAGGACTTGATTAATTACTTGTGAGTGCATAACATAGCATACCGAGCAAACCAAGGTGAGTTCACACTCCTACTAAGGCATGGGATTCCCGGGTCGTGGGAATGGGTTAAAGGTTTCAATTGACTTATAACGTACAAACGCTTTTCCTAGACTATCACCTATCATGGTCCTCGGATGTCAGGACGGTTCCGTAGGTTGGGATAACACCTACGTGGTTCCGTAGGTTGGATAACACCTACGTGGTCACATGCCAATTACTATCCTAGATACAAAGGATACGCACGTAAAACCTACGTGTACGCATTACTTACTTCTTCCGTAGGTTGGATAACACCTACGTGGTCACATGCCAATTACTATCCTAGATACAAAGGATACGCACGTAAAACCTACGTGTACGCATTACTTACTTCTTCCGTAGGTTGGATAACACCTACGTGGTCACATGCCAATTACTATCCTAGATACAAAGGATACGCACGTAAAACCTACGTGTACGCATTACTTACTTCTTCCGTAGGTTGGGATAACACCTACGTGGTCATATGCCAATTACTATCCTCGATACAAAGGATACGCACGTAAAACCTACGTGTACGCATTACATACTTCTTCCGTAGGTTGGGATAACACCTACGTGGTCATATTTTCAAGTACCTCATACGCGCTACTGTTCTCGGACGAAGAACAGGGATAATACGAATAGTCTAGTGGTCACATAACATGGGAAGCCCCCACTTGAATAACTTACTATTGGCCCTGTAGAGCCACCCGTTACTTACTGTTACGCATTTACTTACTGTGAACTCGCTCAACTAGTTTGTTGATCATTCTGTTACATGCCTTGCAGATCGTTAGGTACTTGGAGCTTGCACTGGAGAAGCGGGTCGTTGTGGGCAAGGATCGTGGTTTCTACGTTGAAACTATTATGACATTTAAAACTATTAACTATTGGTGGTTTATTCACTATGCATCCGCTACACTTTAAAACTATAGTTATGTTTGGAACACCTATCGTATTGAATGGATGGTTTACATTTATTTTATTTAATATTAATTACATGTTCAATATGATTGGTGGCTTGATCCTGGTCAGTCACGCTCCCAAGCGGTGATACTCCGCGTATGGATTTTGGGGGTGTGACACACAGGTTAAACCCCTTTTCTATCGAACAATTTCTGGCATGCGTGCCGAAGTGTTGAACAATTTACTTTCCCTAACTTCTTTTTATTTTCTACTTTTGTTTTTATTTTTAACTTGATGGTTTGGGTGTTGAACTTGGTAATCTAGAACGTTTGGTGTTGTTTGGTGTGGTATTTATTGATAAAATAGGTACAGACGAGGCTTAGAGTGCTAAACATTAGTACTACTAAAGCCGGGGCAGGAAAACCAGAGATAGAAACCTGTTTTTCAACCTTGCAGACTGTCCACACGGGGTCGTGTCCGGCCGACACGCCCCCGTGCCCACCTCCCAGACCTGCTGTTTGTTTAATTTTTGCAGATTTTTGCCAGACACGGGGTCGTGCCCAGCCAACACGCCCCCGTGTCCACCTTCTGTAAGTTTTCGTTACTGGCAGTTGAACACGGGGTCGTGTCCAGGGTGCCAGTAACATAAAATTTTGCATTTAACATCCTTTTACACATTCAATCAACCTAAAAACTTATTTTTGGGACACATTGAGGACAATGTGTAATTTAAGTGTGGGGGGGGGGTGCTAAAACCTTGAATCTTGTAAGTCCTAATAACAAGCCTTACACAAAACTCTATTGGAACCGCTAATCACCCCAAATTTTTTCAAAAATTTTCATTTTCTTTTTACTTGTCCAAGTTTAAGTTGGAAATTTCAAGTTCTAACAAGGTTATATTTTTACAAGTTTACAACCGATAGCGTCGTGATAAAAAGAACCAACATAAGAAAATTATGAAACGTCATGACAAGCTTAGTTAAAATTTGATTATATATACTTGATCACATAAAAACCCATTCCTACAAAAGTGAGTTTTGAGCCTTTATTGAGCATACAAATACATATCTTTACACTAAATGCTCATTTTTCGTTTCTTGTGTGAATAGCCGCTTGGTTCGTACGACTCTAGAACTTGCCACGACAATACATTCCCGGTCCTTACCAACTTAAACCCGAGTAAGTAAATGATGGAGGCATTAGGACTAACCTTTTTTTTTCTTTCTACACCATTATTTTTCATTTCTTTTAGTGCAAAGCTCGATTTTTCTTATGACTTTTCAAAAAATAAATAAATAAATAAATAAAGTTTATAGTTGATGAAACCAAATAAACAAACAAGTGCATCAAAATTAACCTTTTTGAAAGAAATGGTTCATCAAAATAAAAAAAATATATATATACAATTATGAAAAATAAAAAGTCTTTAAAAACCGATGCTTTTTACGCTTTTCGCCCTTTTACTAACCACTAACCCAACCACCCACCTTTAGCCCAAGCCTAACCCTTCACCCAAAAAGTCCTCTTGATATTTACAAAGGTATATAGTTAAAAAGGAGGAGGATTGATTGCTTGGCAAGCCTATGGTAGGAGTAAGTTCCATGCCGCTCTCGAGTGATTCACTAAAAATACACATTCGGCCGAGTGTTGAGTGATCCCCCATGAGGTATGTGAAATGATGTAAAGTGCAGCGAAAATGAATAGAAGCTTTGTTAAACACAATCCAAAGGAGAGAGTAGTTTGATAAACAATTGCTTTTCATCAGTCGAAAGGTTACAAAGCAAATCAAAAGATTACAAGCATGCTTACATAACTAAGCTCCCCCTCAGCCTAATGCTCCAAGGTTGGTTGTACAAGATGAAAGGATTGAATTGAGGAGGAGAACTCACTCAAAACGATCAAATGTAACAGTACAGAGTACTGTTACATTTATAGACAAACCAAACCACTGAAGCATCTCAGCTGACGTCACCATGAAAGTGACATCTAACAAACTAACAAACTCTATCTACTGATCTATCCAACTACTGCTTTGCTAACTACTGATATTACATTACATTACATAGAACAAACATAAAACTGTTGTTGCATCCTTCCACTACTGTGAACCCAGCAGTACTTGTCATTATCAGCAGTGCTTGACTCAAGGCAGCAGATTGAACAGCATGGCTTTTAGTCTTCATCAGTCTTTGTGTTGATCAGCAGTTGTAGGTCAGCAGATGTTGATAGAGGCAGTACTTTGGAGCATATCACATGTTTGAGCCACATTCAAGCGGAAAGCAAAGTGTAGGCTGCTGTTTATTGTTAGTCCACTGATGTGATCCGGTTTTGGCTTTACATTATTTGTTCCTCTGGTAGGGTTCAATCCCAACAATCTCCCCCTGGAACACATAATGCCAAAACCCTTCATTATTCAGGACCTTTATTACTCATCAAGAGTTCCTTAGCTTGTCTCTTAAATTCAGCTTCAAATTCCTTGGCACTCTAGTCATCTTCATCCCTACACAGTGTAAGTTCAAGGAGATCCTACAAATCTTCAACACTCAGGCCAAGTGCTTCTTTCCTTGATATGTACCTCACTTCACCATTGGTTCTGACAAGAGTCAATACGTGAGTCTTTTGATCAGACATCCACTTTAGTATTTTTAAACCAAATGGGTTTCTTGGGAGAGATTTATTGTTTGATGAGTTTGGAGATGATGGCCTTGTAAACACTTGCAGACTTTCAGACATTCTTTTGAAGGCTTCTTCAATGACTTTGTTTGCTGTAGCTATGTCTTCTGCAGTTTCTTTTTCAATTTGCTCCTGCCTTTCAATTTCTGACATGTCTATTGCAGTGTTTGGTGATGCAGGTTTGTCTAATACCTTCTTAACAAGGTTTTGAAGCTTTGTTGAGCTGTCTTCTTTTAGACCCATTTTCATGATGGTGTCCTTGAAGTACTCTGCTTGCTTTTCTTTAACCTCTTCTTCAGTCAGCTGTTTACCTTCTTCTTGGTTTATCACAAGAGTAGGATTGTCTGTTGATTCTAACAATGTTCTGAGGTTTTCAATCTGCTGTTCAAGCTTCATCATTTGTTCACGTTTCTTTGAAGCACTTGAAACAGTTATCTTTCTTTTCTTTAGCCTTTCATAGGCTTCATCAGTCTGCTGTTTTGACCATTTTGATATGGCTTCAGCAGTATCCATTTTTGCATCCACCAGCTCCTTTTTCTTTCTTTTGTACTCAGCAGTGAGGTCAGCAATGAGCTTTTTGAATTTGCTCCAGTTTGGAGCATTTTTCTTCTTTATAGGATCATTCTTGATCCTGTCAATCCTATCAGCCTCATGCTTTAGAGTGATTAGTGGCCATTCTTCAAACTGTTTTTCTTCAGCAGGATAGAATTTTTCTTTCATGATGTAGGCTAGGTATTGTTTTCTTAACTTTCTTCGTTGTTCAGCCTTTTCTTTGTTCAGTTCTTGTGCAAACTCTTCTATCTGCTTTACTTTAGTGAGGAAGAAATCCAGTCTTTTAGCAATGCCTTCTTCGCTTAGACCTTCACTTTCACTCTCAACTTTAGCTCTTAGTTTAGCTTGCCTTGCCTTGATCTTGAGGTAATCATCCATATCCTCTGGTGGCATGTAGCCTATGAGTGAGGAGAATCTTCTTTTTGAAGGATCTTCTTTTGAATAGAATTGCCTCATCTCATTTTTGATAGCTTCAAGTTCCAGTGGATATTGTGCAGCATTAGGATCATGTATACCCTCATTAGCAGAGATTGGCTTTCTTTTTCTACTGAAGAGCTTTGGTTGTGATATAGAAGAGGTGAGAGCAGTGGTGGATGGTTGACTAACAGCTGTTGAAATAACTGGTGTCTCAACCGCTGTTGTCATTACAACTACTATTGTATCAGCAGATGTCTTCTGCTTTTGAGCAGGGGTTATGATGGCAGTTGTTTGAGTGGTGATGAGTGGCTGACTAACAGTAGTTGAAACAACTGGTGTTTCAACCCCTGTTGCCATTACAACAGATGTTGTAACATCTGTTGTCTTCTGCTTTTTGGCAGGGGGTGATGAAGGTTTGGTTGTTTTTTATGGTGATGGTGGTTTTTGTGCTGTAGACACAGATGGTGGTGGAACAGTAGTTGTGGTGGTGTGTGGTGATGTGGTGTGTGTTGATACTGCAGTTTTGGTTTGGCTACTTTCTAGCTCAACATACATACCATCATCAATTCCCTTTTTCTTCCACTTGATCTTCTCCCCCTTTTTGGCATTATCTGAGAAGGGTTCGTTTATGAAGAGAACAGTGGAGGGAACCTTTCCAGAGGCACTTTGAATGTGAGCTTTTATAGCTTTTATATCCGCCTGAGTATCCTTGAATCTTGATTCCACCATATTGGTCAGCTTTTGAACATGTATGGCATGCTGCTGATCTGCCATCTGCTTTTGTCTTTCCAGCAGTGGTTGGAATAAGTTCCATAACTCATTTGCAGCAGGTGCTTGTTGAGCAGGTGCTTGAGCAGGAGGAGTAGTGGATTGGGCTTTCTGAGCTTTTAATAGCTGCTGCACCATATCTTTTATTTCAGCAACTGAGGTTTCAAGGTTTTCAACCCTGCCCGTCAATTCCTGATATCTTGAATCATCACCTGAGTTAACAGGATCATCTGAATCCCCACCAGCAGTGGTTTTACCAATGAATGACTTAGGAACAGAGTCCCAAAAGTCAGCCATTGATGCCCCTTGTTCTTGGTACTGGGGACTTCTTTCTTCAGCACTTGATAACCTTTTGATGTTGCCAGTGGTTAAAACAATTTCACTGGTGGTTCTCAGTGGTGCTATTGAAGAAATTGCCTTCAAGGGAGTCTTATGAATGTAACCACTGTCCAAATGTAAACCAGTGGGTTCAACATTTGTAGTGGCTGCTCCACTTGAACTACTGACAGGAATTACTTGTAATTCCTGTAGTGTAACCTCCTCAGTTGTTGCTGGGATAACAAAAGTGTCAGCATCAGACCCAGTCACTTGTTGAAGTATACTCTCAGTGATAGGTGGTTAAGAAGAACTGGTTTGTGTCTGAGTAACGTCAGCTGCATGCAACAAAGGTATGGTGGATGGTGGTATTATGTGGGGTGAGGGTAAAGGAGTTGAAAGAGACATGTCCTTGGGATCAGGACTGTGGAAGATGGATCCGAGTGGGTCCAGAGCTTCATATTATTGGGTCCCTGTGTTTACAACTTGATCCTTTTGTGAGGATGCAAGAGGAGTTTGAGGTTGGGGTTGAGATCTTTCTTCCACCTGCTGTGAGGAAGTAGCAGCAGTGGTTATTGGTGACTTTTGTGCTGTCACTGGCATTGTCTCTGGGATCTCATCTTCCAGAGATGCCTTTGTTTTGGGTATGGTGGGCTTTTTGGATATTTTCTTTTTGGTTCTTTTTGTGGTGGCAGGTGTGGGTTTCAAAGCAGTGGGTGTGCTGCGTTGATCACCTGGAGTAGTGGGCTCAGCAGCAGATACCTGAGGAGCAGTTTCATCTGCTAAATTCTGCTCAGGCACCTCTGCTTTTGTTTTTATTGGTGCCAACATTCTTGAGAATGTTTCAGGTGTTAAGCAGTTTATTTTAAAAGAGGCACCTTGTTTGGGCAATTCTGCATCTTCCTTTACAAATTTTTGTTCAAAATAGTAGCTTAGAAATCGTGGAAAGAGCAGAAATGCCTTATTATCAACGTTTTTTTTTACCAAATCATCAAAAATTTCCTGGGAGTAATTAAAGTTTTTATTGTTTAAAATTGCATACCCCAGACATTGAATTTTTGTTGGTATTTCATAAAAAGACGTCGTTTTATTAGAAACACACATTAACAGTGTGTGAAATAAAAATCTGGGTGCGGAGGGAAAATAACCTTTTTGTAAGGTATCCCTTTTAGGTTGCTCTGCATAGCCCCTGTTTATGAAATCCTTTTTCAACTCGTCTTTAGAAAATGAGGTTTTTCCTTTCAAATCATCGAGTTTAAAGATTTCAGAAAATGGATTGTGGAGAGATTTGAACCTTCTTACCCTGTATCGAGGAGTTGATGGCTGTGATGATGTCTCCTTGTTTTTCAAGGGTGGCATTTTTCCAGAACTCTCTCTGGGTATGAAGATAAATGGGAGCGTATGCTATTATCAAAGTTTTTGTCACACCCCCAAAATCCACCATGCGGAGTATCACCGCTTGGAGGGGTGACATGACCAGGATCGAGCCACCAATCATATCGAACAACATAATTAAGTAATTAAAACCAAACACAATACGATTGGTGACCAAAAGGAAGTAAACCGATTTTAGTTAAACAGCGGAAGCATAAAACATAAGTTCAAAACATAGTCCATAGTTCATAAGTTTAAAGTCCAAAACGTAGGTTTAATAAGTTCATAAAGTTTATTTATTAAATACGGGACATATCAGTCCGCATCCCACAACGACCACCTCCATATGCAAGCTCCAAGCATTTAACGACCTGTAAGGCTTGTAACAACGAGTCAACAACAAAGTTGAGTGAGTTCACGTTTGGTTGTTTAGTTTTAAGTTGTTTTCCGAAAACGTAGTTTGTCTTTCGTTGGCGTAACTGCCGTGGGGGTTACCCCGTAGTTGAAAGAAAGTTTAACCAGTTCATTCTTTATTACCCATACCCTGTTCATGATTAGTGGGGGCTTCCCCATGTGAACCACTAGACCATATGATATCGACTACTACGCAAGTAAGTTGTGCCCTACATCAGTGTCTATCATCACTGATGGTTTGCCATAGTCCATTAGTACACGCCCGTCCGACTGGCACGGTGTGAGGTTTGTTAAACCTAATAGCGCTATTAACTAATGACCCGCTCGCCATTAGCCTCGGCGATTAAGTCGATATAAAATGAGGGACTTATGATAGAGTTTTGTCTAGTCAGTTTTAAGGTTGTTGTCCTACCCAAGGAGGACGAACGTACGTAGTTCTCCCGAAGAGAATACGCAGGAATAATACTGGCATCCTACCCGAGGAGGATGGCCGTACATATCCTACTTAAGTAAGATATGTAGATTCCGTTTTAATTTCTTTAACCCATTCCCAAACCACCGGGAATCCCATGCCTTAGAAAGTGTGTGAGCTCACCTCGGTTGCTTGGTTAGATTCTCAAATATAGCTAACAGTCAAGGTCGGTCAATCACGTCCTAATATAATTTACCAGTTAGTCATTTAGTGGCTTTCAAATAGAACACAAAGTTCCTACACGTATCTATCACACAACATGCATCGTTTTAACGGTTTATGCCCCTCTAAGTTTCCCATCCATTCCCCACTCAAAATCAAACATACGATAATGCACATAACATATATAACATGTTAGATCATCCACGGATAGCATACTCGACATTTAGACACGCAAGTCACAACTTATCTCAATTCAGCATTTATATTCAAAACCGGCTGTTTTCGGACATTTAAATAAAATAGTTAAATTATTCCAAAAATTCCCAAATTTTTACAGAATGTCCTAAACGTTCCATATTTTATTGTGTAAAAATATCGGGGTCCGGTTCACTACCAATATTTTATAAAAAAATCATATTCCGGACTGAACTCAGATTTATGAATTTCTGACCACAGTCCACGGAATAATTTATTAAAAATTCATCGAGTGTCCGATTTACGAAATTCCAGTGGGGTAATTACATATGCATCGGTTGTCATCTACTGTACAAATTTCATGGTCGGATTCATCACAAAACTCAGGTTATGACCGAAAGCATAACACCCATTTATTGCTGTCAAAATTCAGCTTAAGTTGCTGTTACAAATTAACACTTTAAAAATAGTAAACGAAGTCCAAAAATTACGATTCCGGTGCCATTAGAACCGTATTTCATAATGAAATATTTAGATTCAAAATATTGGTTTTTTGTTGAGTTTATGACCTGTCTACAGCCAACTGAAGTTGGCTGTAAAACTTGGACAGATTCTGTTTTTAGTCTTTAGATTTCTAGTTTGTGTTCGATTGATTCCGTTAATCATGTTTAGTGATCACAAAAACATCAAACCTCAATATTATCCAACAAAACATCAGATAATCAACCAATAATCATAACCACACAAGATCTACATGATTTACACACATAACTTTTCTTTATCCAACTTATTCATCTTTTGTCCAAGACTTTATGTTAGGTTCTTAAGTGTTTATGATTTTTATCCGACGAATCTCTTATTAATCACATTAGACAAGATCAAGAAGGTGATTAGAAGCACTTACAACTAGCACAAGGCTAGGGAAGATCAAAGGCGTAAAAGTGGTGGATAAAAGAAACGTAGTGAGGTCCTTGAGATTCCGAGTGCACCGAGCTTCCTTGTGTGATCCCTTGCACCTTTGTATGTAAGAAAATGGCTTGTAGGAGGCTTGAAGGTGGTGGTATGGTGGAGGTTGTTGGCTGCCGAGATGAAGAAGGAAGGGAGAGGAGGTTGTGTGTTGTTGATGTGAATGACAAAATGGAAGGAGATCTAGTGGTTAAATAACCACTCATCCAACATTTATAAATCTAATGGGTAATGTGTTTCATGGTCCACCAACAAGATCCAATATTATATTAGCACAAAATCAATTGTGTAAGGCCTTGGTGGCCGTGAGGTAGATGGGGGGGGGGGGTCATAGGCTCGGGTGCTAACTGGTTAGTTCCATCCTAGTTCAAATCCAAGTGTTTAGTTAGGATGTTTAGTTACTAGATATTTTTATGGTGTGTTATGATGTTCAGGAACCATAACTCGCTCAGAAAAATAAAAACAATGCTTCTAGCATTATTTTGGTGTTCCGGGTAAAGTCCGGTTGTTCGGTTCGGTATTGTTTCGTTAAAGTGCTTAATTATTCCGTTTAGTGTCCTACATATATATTTTTGAAACGTTTTTAATTTTTAACACTCAGGAAGGCGTACCGGACTATTTAGTAACTTTTCTGTATACTATTAGTATGTTAACAAATACACGTAAGCATAACACAGTAATCAGAGAGCAGTTAAATGATTCAGCACAGTCATCAAGTACTTTAATTAACATTAATAGATTGTACGGTTACATGTAAATTTGAGGGTTGTCACATTCTCCCCCTGTTAAGAGAATTTCGTCCCGAAATTTAGCGCGTGGTTACTGAGGAAGCTAGTTAAGTTGCGTTGGTTTCCTGGTTTTCCTGGGGTGTCACATCATCCCCCCGTTGATTTGGAATTTCGTCCCGAAATTCTGCGGTAGCTTCAGCCTCAGTAGTGGTTGCATTTTTCTTAAACAGCTGGGGATACTTGAGTTTCATTTGGTCTTCTCGTTCCTAGGTATACTCTGGGCCACGACGGGAATTCCAACGAACTCGGACGAGAGGTATTCTGGTGTGCTTGAGAATCTTAACGTCTTGATCCGTAATCTCTACTGGTTCCTCGACGAATCGCAGCTGGTCATCGATAGTGAGCTCTTTTAAGGGAACTATGAGGGTCTCGTCTGACAGACACTTCTTCAGATTTGACACGTGGAATACGTTGTGAACTCCGCTGAGTTCTTCAGGTAGATTTAACCTGTAGGCGACTTTGCCAATTCTCTCAATGATCTCGAACGGTCCGACATAACGCGGGTTGAGCTTGTCCCGTTTGCCAAATCGGACTACACCTTTCCAAGGTGAGACTTTGAGCAGCACTCGATCCCCAACCTGGAACTCAAGTGGTTTTCTTCGCTTATCGGCATAGCTTTTCTGACGGTCACGAGCTGCTGCCATTCGCTGTAGTATCTGAGCAATCTTCTCGGTTGTATCTACTACAAGTTCTGGGCCAGTGATTTGACTGTCACCAACTTCTTCCCAACAGAGAGGTGATCGGCACTTGCGTCCATACAATGCCTCGAATGGAGCGGCCTGGATGCTGGTGTGGTAGCTGTTGTTATATGAAAACTCCACTAACGGGAGATGCTTTTCCCAGCCGTTACCAAAATCGATTACACATGCCCTAAGCATGTCTTCAAGAGTTTGGATGGTGCGTTCTGATTGCCCATCCGTCTGTGGATGATAAGCGGTGCTCATATCTAATCGTGAGCCAAAAGACTTGTGCATAGCTTGCCACAGTTCAGAGGTGAAACGCGCGTCACGATCAGAAATGATGGAGGTTGGCACTCCGTGCCTTGATACCACTTCTTTTAGGTAGATGTCTGCTAGAGTAGAAAACTTATCCGTTTCTTTGATAGGCAGAAAATGTGCAGACTTAGTCAGTCGATCCACGATCACCCAAATGGTATCGTTTCCGCGTTGAGATCTGGGCAGACCAGTAACGAAATCCATGGAAATTTGCTCCCATTTCCATTTAGGTATCTCCGGTAGTTGGAGTGGGCCTGATGGTTTCTGGTATTCGACCTTGACTCTCGCACAAGTTAAACATTTACCAACGTAGGTTGCTATGCTGGCTTTCATACCAGGCCACCAGTATGTAGTCTTGAGATCATGGTACATCTTGTCCGAACCAGGATGTACTGAGTAACGAGACTTATGCGCTTCATCCATCACAAGCTCGCGCAAGTCTCCATACAGTGGAACCCAGATGCGTCCGTTAACATAGTAGGCGCCGTTTTCCTTTTGTTCTAGTCGTTGCCTCGATCCTCGTAGGGACTCAGCCCTGATGTTCTCTGCTTTCAATGCTTCAACCTGAGCATCATGAATCTGAGCTGGAAGGTTGGATTGGATGGTAAGTTGTAACGCACGTACACGCCTAGGTATAGTGTCCTTCCGGCTGAGGGCGTCAGCCACAACATTGGCCTTGCCCGGATGATACTTGATCGCGCATTCGTAGTCATTCAAGAGTTCGACCCATCGACGTTGACGCATGTTTAACTCCTTTTGCTTGAAGATATGCTCGAGACTCCTGTGATCGGTGTAAATGGTGCACTTGGTACCATACAGGTAATGTCTCCATATCTTAAGCGCGAAAACAACTGCTCCCAATTCCAAGTCGTGCATAGTGTAGTTCCTTTCGTGAACCTTAAGTTGGCGCGATGCGTAGGCAATGACCTTGTCACGTTGCATCAACACACAACCAAGTCCTTGGATGGAAGCGTCGCAATAAACCACAAAATCATATGTGCCTTCAGGCAATGAGAGGATAGGCGCGCTACAGAGTCTATCTTTCAAGTGCTGAAATGCGGACTCCTGTGCATCACCCCAACGATAGGTAACACCTTTCTGAGTCAGTGAAGTGAGAGGTTGCGCAATCTTTGAGAAATCTTTGATAAACCTTCTGTAATATCCTGCCAGACCTAAGAATTGGCGGATCTCTGTTGGTGTGCGGGGTGCAGGCCAATTCTTGATCGATTCAACCTTAGATGGATCCACATGAATCCCATCCTTGTTTACCACATGGCCCAGAAAATGGACTTCGCGAAGCCAGAAGTCACATTTCAAAAACTTGGCATACAGCTGCTCTTTACGAAGTAGTTCCAGAATAAGCCTCAGGTGTTGCTCGTGTTCCTCCTGACTCTTAGAATAGATCAGGATGTCGTCGATGAAGACTATGACAAATTTATCCAAGTAAGGCTTGCACACTCGGTTCATGAGGTCCATGAAGACCGCTGGTGCATTCGTAAATCCGAAAGGCATAACCAGAAACTCGTAATGGCCGTAACGAGTTCTGAATGCTGTTTTGGAGACGTCCTCCTCTCGGACTCTCAGCTGATGGTATCCCGATCTCAAATCAATCTTAGAATAGAGGCTCGACCCTTGCAACTGGTCGAACAAGTCATCAATGCGTGGAAGAGGGTAACAATTCTTCACGGTCACCTTGTTGAGTTCGCGGTAGTCAATACACATTCTGAAGGTACCGTCTTTCTTCTTTACGAACAACACTGGAGCTCCCCATGGCGACGAGCTAGGACGTATAAAACCCTTTTCCAGAAGTTCTTGTAGTTGCGTAGACAGTTCTTCGAGTTCTGATGAAGCAAGTCGATAAGGCGCACGAGCTATTGGTGCTGCTCCAGGGGCTAGCTCAATTTGAAACTCGACTTGTCGATGAGGCGGAAGGCTAGGTAATTCCTCAGGAAATACATCGGGAAAGTCGCGTACAATAGGAATGTCTTCTATCTTCCTTTCTTCCGCGGATGCATCAGTAACGAGGGCTAGGATAGCGGTGTGGCCCTTTCGTAAACACTTCTGGGCCTTAAGGAAAGAGATGATGCTTACAACAGCACCACTCTTGTCGCCACGAATCACGAGGGGTTCCTTACCAGGGCGAGGGATGCGGACGATTTTCTCCTTGCAAATAATCTCCGCTTGGTGTCGAGATAACCAATCCATCCCAATGACAACGTCAAAACTACCCAGAACGATAGGAATGAGGTTGATAGAAAAGGTCTGATCGGCAAGGACAAGCTTGCAACCTTTAACTATATGTGTAGCCTCTAAACTTTTGCCATTTGCTATTTCTACCGTGTGCTTGGTGTTCAAAAGTGTTGGAGTGCGCTTAAGCATTTGGCTAACTTTTAAGGACACGTAGCTAGTATCGGCACCCGAATCAAATAAAACAGTAACAAAGAAATCATCCAGAAGAAACTTACCCATCACAACGTTGGGGTCGTTCCTTGCTTCTCCCTGACCAATCACGAACACTCGACCTTGGGCGCCATTGCCATTATTGTTACCTCCGTTGTTGCCTCCGTTGTTGTTCCCATTATGATTCCCGTTTCTTGGGTTGTTCTGATTCTGGTTTTGGTTCAGCTGGGGGCAGTTCCTTTTAAAGTGGCCTTCAGCGCCACACTGAAAGCATCCTTTATTTCCCTGCTGGGGCTGCTGCTGGTGGTTCTGTGGAGCTTGTTGTTGTTGGCGATTCTGATTCACAGGACGTGGGCTCCTGCAATCTTTGGCTTCGTGACCCAGCTTGTGACATCTCTGACAGCGACCCTTGTTGCACTGGCCACTGTGGTGCAGATTTCATCGATTGCACTTAGGGTGATTTCCCTTGTACCCACCCTGACCTTGATTTCCAGATGACTGCTGACTGGGGCTCCTGTACTCATCTGTCTTTTGCTGCTGAGATTGAGCTGAAGTAGAACCCTTGCCCAGATTTCCATCCCACTTGCGCTTATTGTCGTTGGGAGCATCAGAAGTAGTGGCGCTAATACGTTTGGGCAGTTTGTTCTGCTCAACCGCCTGATCAGTGAGACGATGAGCCAACTTGACGATTTGCTGAATGGTGCTAAGATTAGCTGAGGTTACATGGCTTTGAATTTCTGGCACCAAGCCCTTAAGGTACAGCTCAATGCGTTTGTAAGGAGGGTCCACCATAGTAGGACACAGGATGGCCAGTTCGTTTGACCTCTTAGTATACGCCTCAATCTCAGACCCCGTCATCTTCAGATTGAAAAATTCCACCTCTAGCTTGTGGATGTCGTCACGACTGCAATACTCTTCTCTAATCAGTTCTTTGAAGCCGTTCCATGGGGTGGCATTAGCAACCGCCAACCCGAGCAATTGGACCTGTGCTTTCCACCAAGTTAACGCAGCTCCTTCGACTGTTCCAGTAGCATACTTCATGTTATGATCTTCCGGGCAATCACACATCTCGAAAACAGACTCGAGCTTCTCGAACCAGTGGAGAAGGCCTACAGCACCTTCTGTGCCGCTGAAAGTGCTTGGTCGGCAATCCATGAAGGTTTTGAATGTGCACACAGGAGGCTGAGCATGTTGACCTGTGGTGCGAGAATAAATGACAAGGTTAAGCACGAGGGTTGGTTTGCGAAGGTAGGATCTAAACATCCTAAGATAGGTCGAAGTAGCAGGTTATACCTCCTGCAGGAACAGCTGCGAGTGCCTCAGCAACTCGTTCGTTGATCAGAGCCGTCAACTGGGCTTGAGTAAGGTTGATACGTCCTCCGCGTCCGCTCATGATCTTCATAACGAAGCAACGTAAGTGAGGAAAGTGTCGTGCAAGTGCGTAAGTGTGGGACGACAGTAGAGAGTAAGCACACAAGGTTCAAGTAGCAGTTATCACGTTAACTAATACACAGTGTGAGCTATCTAACCGACAATATAACATGAATCATACCACCTATCGTGTCGAGTCTTGCACGTGGAGCGAAGCGTCGTTGTGGATCGTTGAGCACTGTAAAGGTTATAGTCCGGTTTTATCAAAAATCTTTTCCCTTTCCAAAACCAAGTTCACTATAACCAATGGCTCTGATACCAATCTGTCACACCCCCAAAATCCACCATGCGGAGTATCACCGCTTGGAGGGGTGACATGACCAGGATCGAGCCACCAATCATATCGAACAACATAATTAAGTAATTAAAACCAAACACAATACGATTGGTGACCAAAAGGAAGTAAACCGATTTTAGTTAAACAGCGGAAGCATAAAACATAAGTTCAAAACATAGTCCATAGTTCATAAGTTTAAAGTCCAAAACGTAGGTTTAATAAGTTCATAAAGTTTATTTATTAAATACGGGACATATCAGTTCGCATCCCACAACGACCACCTCCATATGCAAGCTCCAAGCATTTAACGACCTGTAAGGCATGTAACAACGAGTCAACAACAAAGTTGAGTGAGTTCACGTTTGGTTGTTTAGTTTTAAGTTGTTTTTCGAAAACGTGGTTTGTCTTTCGTTGGCGTGACTGCCGTGGGGGTTACCCCGTAGTTGAAAGAAAGTTTAACCAGTTCATTCTTTATTACCCATACCCTGTTCATGATTAGTGGGGGCTTCCCCATGTGAACCACTAGACCATATGATATCGACTACTACGCAAGTAAGTTGTTCCCTACATCACTGTCTATCATCACTGATGGTTTGCCATAGTCCATTAGTACACGCCCGTCCGACTGGCACGGTGTGAGGTTTGTTAAACCTAATAGCGCTATTAACTAATGACCCGCTCGCCATTGGCCTCGGCGATTAAGTCGATATAAAATGAGGGACTTATGATAGAGTTTTGTCTAGTTAGTTTTAAGGTTGTTGTCCTACCCAAGGAGGACGAACGTACGTAGTTCTCCCGAAGAGAATACGCAGGAATAATACTGGCATCCTACCCGAGGAGGATGGCCGTACATATCCTACTTAAGTAAGATATGTAGATTCCGTTTTAATTTCTTTAACCCATTCCCAAACCACCGGGAATCCCATGCCTTAGAAAGTGTGTGAACTCACCTCGGTTTGCTTGGTTAGATTCTCAAATATAGCTAACAGTCAAGGTCGGTCAATCACGTCCTAATATAATTTACCAGTTAGTCATTTAGTGGCTTTCAAATAGAACACAAAGTTCCTACACGTATCTATCACACAACATGCATCGTTTTAACGGTTTATGCCCCTCTAAGTTTCCCATCCATTCCCCACTCAAAATCAGACATACGATAATGCACATAACATATATAACATGTTAGATCATCCACGGATAGCATACTCGACATTTAGACACGCAAGTCACAACTTATCTCAATTCAGCATTTATATTCAAAACCGGCTGTTTTCGGACATTTAAATAAAATATTTAAATTATTCCAAAAATTCCCAAATTTTTACAGAATGTCCTAAACGTTCCATATTTTATTGTGTAAAAATATCGGGGTCCGGTTCACTACCAATATTTTATAAAAAATCATATTCCGGACTGAACTCAGATTTATGAATTTCTGACCACAGTCCACGGAATAATTTATTAAAAATTCATCGAGTGTCCGATTTATGAAATTCCAGTGGGGTAATTACACATGCATCGGCTGTCATCCACTGTACAAATTTCATGGTCCGATTCATCACAAAACTCAGGTTATGACCGAAAGCATAACACCCATTTATTGCTGTCAAAATTCAGCTTAAGTTGCTGTTACAAATTAACACTTTAAAAATAGTAAACGAAGTCCAAAAATTACGATTCTGGTGCCATTAGAACCGTATTTCATAATGAAATATTTTAGACTCAAAATATTGGTTTTTTGTTGAGTTTATGACCTGTCTACAGCCAACTGAAGTTGGCTGTAAAACTTGGACAGATTCTGTTTTTAGTCTTTAGATTTCTAGTTTGTGTTCGATTGATTCCGTTAATCATGTTTAGTGATCACAACAACATCAAACCTCAATATTATCCAACAAAACATCAGATAATCAACCAATAATCATAACCACACAAGATCTACATGATTTACACACATAACTTTTCTTTATCCAACTTATTCATCTTTTGTCCAAGACTTTATGTTAGGTTCTTAAGTGTTTATGATTTTTATCCGACGAATCTCTTATTAATCACATTAGACAAGATCAAGAAGGTGATTAGAAGCACTTACAACTAGCACAAGGCTAGGGAAGATCAAAGGCGTAAAAGTGGTGGATAAAAGAAACGTAGTGAGGTCCTTGAGATTCCGAGTGCACCGAGCTTCCTTATGTGATCCCTTGCACCTTTGTATGTAAGAAAATGGCTTGTAGGAGGCTTGAAGGTGGTGGTATGGTGGAGGTTGCTGGCTGCCGAGATGAAGAAGGAAGGGAGAGGAGGTTGTGTGTTGTTGATGTGAATGACAAAATGGATGGAGATCTAGTGGTTAAATAACCACTCTTCCAACATTTATAAATCTAATGGGTAATGTGTTTCATGGTCCACCAACAAGATCCAATATTATATTAGCACAAAATCAATTGTGTAAGGCCTTGGTGGCCGTGAGGTAGATGGGGGGGGGTCATAGGCTCGGGTGCTAACTGGTTAGTTCCATCCTAGTTCAAATCCAAGTGTTTAGTTAGGATGTTTAGTTACTAGATATTTTTATGGTGTGTTATGATGTTCAGGAACCATAACTCGCTCAGAAAAATAAAAACAATGCTTCTAGCATTATTTTGGTGTTCCGGGTAAAGTCCGGTTGTTTGGTTCGGTGTTGTTTCGTTAATGTGCTTAATTATTCCGTTTAGTGTCCTACATATATATTTTTGAAACGTTTTTAATTTTTAACACTCAGGAAGGCGTACCGGACTATTTAGTAACTTTTCTGTATACTATTAGTATGTTAACAAATACACGTAAGCATTACACATTAATCAGAGAGCAGTTAAATGATTCAGCACAGTCATCAAGTACTTTAATTAACATTAATAGATTGTACGGTTACATGTAAATTTGAGGGTTGTCACAGTTTTGTACTTTGATGCAGATAAGATGTCAATGATGGAGTCGAAGGTGTTGTCAGTTGTGGGTTTTGTGAGTATACCCACATAGTTGTGTGGAGAGTTGTAGCGAATCTCCGTGGTTTCAACAGCCATTTGAGTGGCGTCTGATGGGGTGGAGGAAGAAGATGGTTTTGATTTTAACTTCGATTTTGGTTTCGTCATTTTTATGAAGAAGATCGAAGAAGGTTTTTGTGAAGAAGAGTGGGAAACTGGTTTGTGAAGATAATATTTGGAATTCAATTCGACAGTGTGAGCCCCTGTTTGGGTTTAATCAGGGTTTTATTTTAGGGAAAAAAGTGAATGATGATGTGGCAACGGTTATAATGATCTGACAGCTAAAAGCTGACCACGTGCCAACCCCTGATGAAATGGTAAATAATGGAGGACAGTTGTTTTGACAACCACTGATGGATCAATCCTCAGTAGTTACAACGGTAATGAAATGAAGCAGTGGGTGTATCAGTGGATAGAACAATGATTTTAAACATCAATGTTTTTGAACGAGCAGGGGTTGACTGTTAGCAGTGGACATACCTTAGAGAACAGATGTTGAGGCACAACAGCATTTAAGGAACAGCAGTGGTTGAAAACAATAATGAGGATCATTTGTGTAACAACTGTTTGTGCAGCAGGGTTTTGACTTTTGACAAATAATTTTAGCATCTGCTTGTCCAGATGTAGGAATTGATTTTGTCTTGTGAAAGCACAATACCTTATCTAGCATCTGTTGAACACCAGAATTGCTATTCTTAACAAAATACATTTTAGATGTATATTGTCAAGATTAAATTGCCAGCAGTTATCTACAGAAATTTTTGTTAAAGGTTTTGCCAAATGTCCATTATTCCAGACAGTGGTTTAGCATCCCAGATGATGAAAACTTTTCTACTAAAACAACTCATTTTGTGTCTAATTACTTGAACTAGATCATGAGTATCTCAGTAGTTCAAAATCAATATGCAATCAATTTTTTGATCTGTGACAACCAAACTTGAGCTTAACATGACCTTGGTATGTGTGCCATTTCCTTTTGATCAGATTTAAGGATAGTAATTTCACACAAAAATAAGGAAATTGCATCCTGACCAGAGATGAACTTTTACTAACAAAAATGAGTAAAAGTATATAATATATTTTATAAAAAGTAATATATATATCTGGTTTTATTAAGAAGAAAAACACCTTAGAAAAATTAAAGGAAGTTTTGAAAATCAACAAAAGGATCTGACAGCTTTTCAAATAAGTTCATGATCATATCATTCTCAAGTTATTTTGACCA
Organism: Helianthus annuus; assembly: GCF_002127325.2. NCBI lineage: Eukaryota > Viridiplantae > Streptophyta > Magnoliopsida > Asterales > Asteraceae > Helianthus > Helianthus annuus. The sequence goes on from NC_035443.2 coordinate 121,803,666, forward strand.
TTCTTTGGGGTCATTTTCTTGACGATTGATTGGAAATTCTTCTTTTAAGGAGAATCACTGGAGATGCTGTAGTTACCTGAACGATTCCTGTATTTGATGAAGTGCACACAGTTGCATGATTCCATTGTTTAACTCAACTTTAACCTCAAGAGTGTTTTATGCTTATACTCTTTTCTTTTGATTTCAAAAGTTTTGAGATAGCCACACTTTGAGATTTGTTCATTTTCTTTTTCCCTTTTTACCCTTTTTATTCACATGTTCAGAAATACTCACTGGGAGATTTTATTTTGAACACGCTTAGTCCAGAATCACTTTGAAGTAATGTTTTGAGAGATCTGGCCACATTTGTGCATGTTTTATTACCAGATCTCACATTACATATGATTAGGACTGTTTTGACACCTTATTTTCTTAATGTGTTTTGACAAAGTTGATTTGATCCTTTTGAGGATTCTCAACCTGCCTTTGAGCACATAAGAATTTTGACTAAATCTTTATTTCCCTCTTTCTATGTCAGCAGAACACTAGTGTTTAGATGAACATAGGTTTTGCTGATCTGAGGTGCATACTTTAGTGTAAAATATAAAAACATCACAAATTTCATAACAACAGTTGAAATCAATTTTGAATGAAGATGAACACACCATAGTTTTCAGATAAGTTTCCAGATCTGGAAACTATGAGTGATTTGTGCATGATATCACCAGTTGTATGAGATTTGTGAATCTTATGACATCTTGGTTGTTTTACAGAGTTTTTGAGTCATCATTTTGAACATGATTTCTCGTTATTCTGTTTTACAACTGAAATACGACCAACCTTAGTATCAATGAATTTGTGAGCTGAACTGTTATGTCAAATTGATTGTTAGATCGAATTTGACTGTCCAAGCTCTGATACCAATTGTTAGGATCGGAGGCTGTCATGATTGTGTTTGTTTGTTTTAATTGATCATTCAGAGTATATGAAATGATGTAAAGTGCAGCGGAAATGTATACAAACTTTGTTAAACACAATCCAAAGGAGAGAGTAGTTTGATAAAAAATTGCTTTTCATCAGTCGAAAGGTTACAAAGCAAATCAAAAGATTACAAAAATGCTTACATAACTAAGCTCCCCCTCAGCCTAATGCTCCAAGGTTGGTTGTACAAGATGAAAGGATTGAATTGAGGAGGAGAACTCACTCAAAACGATCAAATGTAACAGTACAGAGTACTGTTACATTTATAGACAAACCAAACCATTGAAGCATCTCAGCTGACGTCACCATGAAAGTGACATCTAACAAACTAACAAACTCTATCTACTGATCTATACAACCACTGCTTTGCTAACTACTGATATTACATTACATTACATAGAAAAAACATAAAACTGCTGCTGCATCCTTCCACTGCTGTGAACCCAGCAGTACTTGTCATGATCAGCAGTGCTTGACTCAAGGCAACAGATTGAACAACATGGCTTTTAGTCTTCATCAGTCTTTGTGTTGATCAGCAGTTGTAGGTCAGCAGATGTTGATAGAGGCAGTACTTTGGAGCATATCAGATGTTTGAGCCACATTCAAGGGGAAAGCAAAGTGTAGGCTGCTGTTTATTGTTAGTCCACTGATGTGATTCGGTTTTGGCTTTACATTATTTGTTCCTCTGGTAGGGTTCAATCCCAACAACTTGTATATAAATGGAATTTTAAAAAGGTATGTTATGCCCTAATAAGTAATTTATCTTATGAAACGTTTTAATAAATCATGACGAATAGGATTGTAAATAAATAAAAATAAAACATAAATAAAGAATCTTGGAAATCCCGACACTCTATGACAAGTCCAAAAACCTTCTCTTCTACCCATTCCATTTGGGAGTGAAAAAAGCCACATTATAAAGAGTTTTGCTTGAGGACAAGCAAAGATTCAAGTGTGGGGGTATTTGATGTGCACAAAATGCAACATATAAATTACATTAATTATGGAATTAAACTAACCCTTTTTTAGTACTAATGTTGGAAAAAGTGTGCTTTTATCTTCCTTTTGTATTTTCAGCATTAAATGATCTCAAATGAACAAAAGAAGCAAAAAGACAGCTAAATCTAACATAAATACAAGAAAAAGGAAAAAGTGGCATGCCCGACCTCCCGACAGCATCTTCCCAAAGCAAAACAAGAAGACAGAAGACTGAAGACGCACGTGCTCAGTGAGCACGGGGCTGTGCCCAAGTGTCAGCAGAAAAGACAAAGTAATAGAAGCTTCTACCACCCACTACGGGGCCGTGCTCAGCGGACACGGGGGCGTGGTCAACTGTTGCAGACGCATTTAATGAAATTGCGAATTGCAATTAATGAAGAGAAAAGTCGGATGGACACGGGGCCGTGCCCAAGCTTCTGTTCAGCCTATAAATAGGAGTGCTTGGAGCTCTTGCAACGCATCCCTTGGCACACCACCTCTCTCACACTTCACCCACCACCCACCACCATCACAACACCATCATCCACCACCATCATTCATTGTCCATCATAGAGTGTGTGAGTCGTCTCGGGATCCAAGATTGATCGTATGAGTTCTTGACAATTAAAGGCCATGTTTGCCTAAGTCTCTTACATCACTTGGTGAAGACAAGTGTTTAGTGTAATACTTTTTATTTTTAATCTTTTGCACTTTTTAATTGGTTTTGTATTAATGACTTTAATTACTAGTTTCTTATGTTGAAGGTGATTCTTCCTTATCGTTTATCTGTGGTGTCTTGGCATTATTTTACTGTCTATATAAAATAAAAGATTTTCACCATTCATATCTCCACGGTCTATATGGAGTATGTTGGCTACCTGGTCGGGGATTAAAGGAACGGTTTGGTAAGAGTCTTGCCATTGTTCAGTGTATAGATCCTGCAAAGGACCTGGATCAAATTTAGTAGGACCTCCTTCAGTACCCAAAGGTATTGGATGTCGGGGGTCCAAACTCTTTGATCCCCTCATAAGTTAAACTACTATTAAAACTTTAACCCGGCTACTTAGGACTATATCCCTGCTGACTCAGACTACTTAGCCGAGGGTAACGTCGCCTTCAAAAGAGGGGCCTACCACATTATGCATTAATAACTTAATTAATTATCTTTCAATAATCCGACCCTTTAGGATTGTATCCTTGCTGACTCAAACTACTGGGTTGAGGGTAACGTCGCCTTCAAAAGAGGGGCCTACTACAATAACTAAGATAATCTCTTAAACAAGTGCAAAAGTGCGAAAATAATCAAAGGTTACACTACACACGAGTCGGATCCAAGTGATTCATCTTGTCTATCTGTTTTTATTTTTATTTTACTTTTTAGCATTTTAGTTAGTTTTATTTTCTTAGTTTAAAAACCTTTTTCTAACATTTTCATTTGATTAGACGTTGAGGATAAACCGGTACTAAAAGCTCTTGTGTCCTTGGACGACCTCGGTATCTTACCAATACTATACTACGCCCACGATGGGCGCACTTGCCCATATGTGTGTTTAGTGTTAGTAAATATCGTGTTTTATAAATTTAAAACTTGGCTAAAAAGCGTAAAAAGGGCTTAAAATATACACCTAAAATATATTACACCTAACGCACATCATTGATCACTACATGGAGCTTGCTAGATTGTGATTAAACACATGATCTAGCAAGTTAGAGGATGATTATGTGTTAACACAAGAAGATCATCCTCATACATAGACATGAACTTGAAAACAAAATGATTTCTTGAAAAGTAATAAACAAAGTGAGCTAGTAAACCTATAGAAAGATTTGCGAATGATTTTCTAAAAGAACCAAGTTTAAAAAGGTGATTTTTGAAAGATGATGGTTTTTACTAAACTTACACTATTTTTGGTGATGAAATAAGTGTAGAAACACTAGAAAAACAAGAAGGTTTAATAAAGAAACGTTTTTGTAAAACATGTATACAAGTTGTAAACATCTAAAACCTTCAAGAATGAGGTTTATCAAGAAGTAAATCTATTTTGGAAGATAACTAAACCCACTAAACACGTTACCAAGTTAACACACATTTTTGTGAAAGATCAAGTTCATGTTGTTATGAAAAGTGTATAGTTTTTGCACTTGGTAAGTGCAAGATGTTTAGGGTTTGATTGTTGATCATTGTGTGATAATTTTTGAAAAGAAAATGATATGCTAAATAGCATGGACACCTCCATTTTCAAAGGAAACTATGGCGAAATTTTCTAAAATTCAAACACTTAGAAAATATTTTCTAAACAAGAGTTTACAAGTATGTTTTAGACTATGTTTTTCAATATAAACTTTGCCATAATTTTTGTAACAAAAATACAAGTATTGGAGGTTGGTTTTTGTAAATAAAAATGGATAAACATATATTAGAATATACATTTTATATTAAGACACTTGGATGAATATTTGTTTACTTTGTGGAATAGTTATATTATTTTAGGATAAAATAATATAACTTAACAAATACCATGGAATTTACAATCCAAAATATTACCAAAAATCTCATGGAATAAATATTTAAGTTACACACTTAATATTGTGAAGCCGAATGATAAAACGTAACTTATGAGATATTTCAGAAAATACCGTTACAAATATATTTTTGGTAAATATTATTTTGGAAACGAAAGAAGTGAGAATATGATTTTTGTACATATTACCAAGTATATCATATTTTCGACAAAGAGAAAATATATTATATTTTTGGGAGATAAAAATATATTTTCCTAGTATATTTAGAAAATATATGATTTTTGGGAAAAATATATATTTTCTTGGGAATACATTATTTTGACAAAATGTTATATAAATTTTCTAAAGTGAAACTTGAAAATATATTGTTTTAGAAATATATTATTTGGAGAATACGAAATACGAGACTACGAAAGTGCATGTATAAAATACCCCCATCCTTGGGAAGGAAAATACGAAGTTAATTACTTGAGAAGTATTAATACAAGAATATTGATTAAACAATTATTCCAAATTAAATATAATTTAAAGTTAAAATAATTATTATTTTAACAAATAATTATAACTTGGAATAACATAAGAAACGCAACTCAAGAACGTTAAACTCTAAGCCAAGGCACGGCCGTTCGTCTAATAGACGTTAGTACACTGTAGGTAGTCGTGCTTGCTGTGGAGGTTTGAGTTACTAGTTCTGAAGACGCAATACTGTGAGTTCATGTCCCCTTTTCTTTAAACTGTTTTGTTTATTAACTTCGGGAGTGAAATACATGTTACAAAAAGGGATTACATACGAATACTATTGGTATGATTAGCCTAGGAAAGAACATAGATCATGTGATAGGGTAGGCAGATACTTGGGACCATTAATCCTCGTATCAGGACCGAGGGGCATGAGTGATAGATCTATTTGGGTGTAGCGAGCCCACACCCATGAGGCCAGGGTGGCCCATAGTGGTGACTATGTCTTCCAGTCGGAAGCCCGGTACAAATTTGCTAGGTTTGAGTCTTCCTACACCGTCACACATATAAGTGGCCTTGCAAACCATTGGTGATCTTTTCCTTGTTTGCAATCATACCGGGACTTTCATACATACATTGAATACAAAGGTTTATACACACTCAAGAACACATGAACTCGCTCAACTTTTTGTTGATATTTTTAAACTACATGTATTTCAGGGAACTAGTGGATCTGGCAGGGTATGCATGTGTCTTCAAGCTGCGTCGTGAAATAAGAGATGTTATCCATGGTTGTTGAGTTTAGGGGGTGTATCCTAATCCTGGACGGGATACATGATTCTAAACTCAGGTTTTATTTAAAGTCTTTTGTGGAGTCTTTATGAACTCAGTTAAACATGTTATGGTTTGTAACTTAATTTGGTGTCGAAGTTTTTCAAGACAAGTATGTTGTGGTATTTTCTAAACTTTATTAATGGATGAACATCTCATGTTTTTATCATATAGCATTGTTATGATTGATTGCTATGGTATTAAGAAGTCACACCAAATAAACCACGCTTCCGCAAAAGTCAGGGTGTGACAAAAAACACAGGGTAGAACGTTATGGAGACAATCCGAACTTGCCTGAACACGGGCCCATTTCCCTAAAGATGACTTCCAACCAACAATCGCGTACTTAACAAATGCATTTTCCTATTTTAATAAAAACAAAACTAAAGGATGTTAGTTTCAGAAGATACAATAATAAGTTTATACAACAACATTATTCAGTCATGCACCTGTATTTCAGCATCATCTAGGATGATGCAATCCATGAGCCTTACGCCTGCAGCAACTCGTACATTTCAGAAATTGAAACATTCGGGCCAATCTGTTGTAAAGAAGAGGCGATACAAATTAAATAGCATATATTTCAAAAAATAAAAAAATGATATATGTATGTTTGCGGAATGTTGACCAACCATAAAAACTAACAATAAATGAATTAATAAGTTCTTATGCAGATTAGACATACCTAAAAAGTGTGTGCAGACAGAGATTCGAAGCAAGAGACACTGAAGTGAGAAATATTAGTTAAGAGATCTGAAATATTTCTATTCTTCTTTATTCTTCAGATCTTTTGAAGGTGGGCTTTTCACCTCATACCTAAATTAAAACTAAAATCCTCACCAATATTATTTATAAGAAACAACAAAATGATCCTAGTTGGATGGAAATGGACAAACATTTTAACTACCCAATAAACAAACTATATATGATTACTTTTACCATAACTCTGTGGCAGCGAACTCTTAAGATGTAGGTGGTTTATCCACTTGACTAATGAACCACCTAAATAAAATAATAAAAACGAATAAATTAAGTGCTTAATGCATATATAACCAAGAAACCACCTTAACGACAAATTATATGAAGCGAGTACAAAGGCAGAACATACCTGGAAGCTCGTGGAACCATGCCTTGCAACAAATAAGTGCAATTTGAGTCGAGCATGACATAATCAAACCACCAACGATTGAAAGACGATTTACCTGCTCAATACAACAAAGCACCAACTTTTTGTAGGAACCGTTCGCGTAATTTAAATAAAATAAACAAATTTTATTATTAAGATTACAATACAGAAATAAGAAAGCTGGAAATAACTTGTACAAATACAACTGAAATAAATTAAATACAAGAGATGGAGTAGAAGCAGAAATGAAGAAGGCTGAGTCACGTGTTCAACACGCTTCCCTTAAAACAAATTCCGAGTCTCCCAAGAGTACTCGTTTTGTTTCCCAGGGTACAACTGCCGGAGCTGGACTACAACCCGAAGGCTACCTTGAACAATGCAGGAAGAAGATCAGAAGTATGTTGGAGAAAAGTTGCAAGTGCTGTTGTGTTGCTGGTATCTCTACAGCTGGGTATGGAGCTAAATTTATACAACTCCTAATTCGAAACAGTCAAAAGGAATTAAAGGAGAGGTTTAAATTGCATTAAACGTCTTCAATGCAATTTAATACGTCATTTAATTCGCAGTTAAAACTGTTTGACTCGTCAGTTTCGAATGTTGAACTGAAACTGCTTCGTCATTAAATACTGGAAGCTCCTGCGCGGGCACGCGCAAGACACACTGTTGTGTGCGCGCCCTTGCGCCCGCAGTTGTGCACGCTCATGCGCGCTGCGTCGTTTTGGCTCAATGCCATGCGCGCGTGCGCCACACTAACTCAGGTCCACGCGTGCCTGCGCGCGTGCGCCACGTCACCTGTGAGCCTATACGAGCACGCCACACAGTCGCGCCGTATTGGCTCACTCTGGTGCGCCGTGCATGACACATCAGGACCCATGCACCATGCGCGCAACCGTGCGCCTTCATGCGACTTGTACGCGCGCGGACTGCCACGTCACTCGCCTATGCGCGCAGGCCCATCTGGGTCATGCGCCTCGAACCCGCGCACCACATCAGATGGGTCATGCGCCTCGAACCCGCGCACCACATCAACCACTTGGTCCTTGCAGCCCCTGTGATCCACCACGCGCACGTGGTCAAAAATACAAAGGCGGCTCTCAAGCGGCTCGCGACGATGCAAAGTGAAAAGTGCGCCATCAAAGCGCCACATTGCTCCTTATCGCCCACGCTACGCGCGCGCGAGGGTGAGTGTGAGTGCGAGTTAGGGTGCTCCTCACCCTTCGCGAGTACACTTACTGTGTGCTTCCATGAAACAATAAGGAAGGAAAGTTCCCACTTAAATACCCATTTAAGTTTCATCTCTCCTCCAATGTGGGATAAGGTGCCACTTTCCCTTTTGTTTCAGCATTCAATGTTTCAAACACCAACCTTTGAGCATCGATATCTCATTCATCTTAGCTCCGTTTTGGACATGGTTTAGTTCGTTGCGAAGCTCTTCCAACATAGAACACAAACCCATAAATAAATATATAAAACCCGCTCATTTTATTATATTTATTTCTAGTCGAAAATAGGAAAAAATCATTTTCCTATATTTGTGAAAATTGCTATTTTCACCAATTTTTCCAACAATCCCCCACATGAAAAATGTTATTTTCATCAAATTTCCAACAATCCCCCACATGTATGGAAATTGATCTTTTCCATACACTTTTCAACGATAAACTTCGACAGTTGAGTTTTTGGGATTGAACCCTGCCAAAGGAACAGATAATTAAAGCCAAAACTGGATCAGAGTAGTGGATCTAGAATAAGCAGATGTTATGCATACAAGTCTCTCCCCTTGAAAGTGGCTTCAACATCTGCTGACCTCCTATCCACTGATCATACAAACTGCTGAGCATGTCAAAGACTGATGAAGAACTAAAGCTCTGCTGCCCAATCTACTGCCTTGTTTCAAGCACTGCTGATCATAACAAGTACTGCTGGTTTACAGCAGTGGAAGGATTCAGCAGTTGTTTTATTTACTTTATGTAATGAAATGTAATATCAGTAGTTAGCATAGCAGTGTTTGTATAGGTCAGAGGTTAGAGTTTGTTAGGAGGTTAGATGTCACTTTCATGGTGACATCAGCTTAGATGCTCAGTGGTTTGTTGCATGCCTATAAATAGAACAGTGCTCTGTACTGTTCTATTAGCTCTTCACCATCTTCTTTCTGCACAAACAAATTACTGACTTCGGGCTGAGGGGGAGTTTGTAAGCATACATGCAAGTGTAATCAAAGTTTGAAATAAATTTAAGCATTTGATTCTCTGTTGAAAATGTAAGGTTGAAAACGTTTCTCCTGTTTGATTGTGAAAAGTTTGCTTCCATTTAATTTCCGCTGCACTACTCTTTCATTGTTCATCTTAATTCAAACACAAATCACAATCAATCGAAACTCAGATCCTAACAATTGGTATCAGAGCTTGGACAGTCAAATTTGATTTAACAATCATTTTGACATAAATAGTTCAGCTCGCAATCGTTGATACTGATAGTTTGTTCGTTTCGTTGAGAAACAGAGCAAGGTTTAATCACCACTAAAGTTGATTAATCAGTGCCTGTAAAACAACCAGGATGACGTCACAGTCACAAGATGATAAAAATAACATTGGCTCTCTTTTCAAACCACCCATGCTTAAACGTAATGAATACAACATCTGGGAGAGAAGGATGGGTCACATCCTTGCTCAACACTGGATGTTGGAGGTCTGTTGTTTTTGGTCCTCATGTTCCTATGGTGCCAAGTGCTGACGATGCAAAGAATTTCATTCCTAAACCAACTGAAAACTATACTGAAACTAATTTTTAAAAGTTCGAACTCGATGCCAAAGCATTTAGCATCATAGTATCTGCATTACCAAATGAAATCTATGCTGGGCTGTTACATTGTAACAGTGCCAAAGAATTATGGGATGCATTGAAGGAACAATTGGGGGGGGGGACTGAAGAGGTTATTGAAAACAACAGGGAAATTCTGAATCAGCAGTATGAAATATTTTGTCATATCAAGGGTGAATCATTAACCCAACAATTTAAACGTTTCAGCTGTCTCATTAGTGAACTAAGGCTTGTTAAAGTTACATTTCCAAATGCAACTCAAAATAGCAGGTTCCTTAGATCATTACCTGAAAAGTGGGACACAATTGCTTTTGTCACCAGAAATTCAGCTGAGTTCAAAGATCTGACCCTGACCCAACTCCATGGTAGACTCCTGACCTATGAAAGGGAGTTAAACCAGAAAAGGAAGTTGCAAGAGTCTGGTAAAGTTGCTGATGACTATTCATTTGCAGCACAGCTCTTTTTGGTCAGGAAGAATCTGGTAGCAGCAGTAAGGATTTGAGTTATGATCATTTTATTGATATAACTGCTGGTGGAAATTTCAACAACTCTGATTCTCACTCTGCAAATTATGCTTTCACTGCAAATAGTGAAAACCAGATGTCAGATAACTTGTGCTTTAAACTCAATGATTTGCAACATTTTGATCCCACTGACTTAGAAGAGATGGACATTTTGCATCAGTTGGCTTTGCTTAGTGTTAGAACAAGCAAATTCTACAAAAGAACAGGGAGAAAATTCCCAGGGCTTCATGGGAATTTAAGGGTGGGGCTGGATAAATCAAAACTTAAGTGTTACAAGTGTAATAGGCTAGGTCATTTTGCTAAGGAATGTAGGAGTCAAACCACTGGTCCAATAATTACTCATCCTAGCTCAAACCCTAGACCACAACAACAAAACACTGTGCAGTATACCCAATATACCCCTGCAGCACATGTTAACACTGCTCACTATGCTGCAACCCCTGTGCCTGTGCATTATGTTCAAACCACTATTCCACAAATTCAGTATGTTTAGGCCCCTATTCCTCAGGCACAGGTGCAACCTGCTGCACCTCAACAAGCTGCTCCAACAGTGACACAACCAGATCAGCAAAGCTTTTTCACACAAGGCTTTGTTGATTGGAGCAGCATGCCTGATGAACTTGGTGATGAAAATTTTGCTCTCTATGCTTCTAATGATACTTTTAATGATGAATTTTGTTTGATGGCATTAGAGTCAATACCAGAAGGGGTAGAAACTGAAGGTGAACAACTAAGTGCTGAAACAGTGGATGAAGTTGCTGAAGTAGTGGTTACTGCAGTTGCTGGTGAACTACTGCTGGGAGAAAATTCAGAAACCCTGATTGAACCACTGTCTGACCCTTGGTCCAAAGAAGACAAAGAGAAAGAAGAGTTGAAGAAAGCTGGTGAGGTAGAAGGGAGAGCTGATGAAGAAGGATCAATGTAATTGTGCCATGATGGCTGCTGCCAAGGTAACTCCTCAAGTTCTTGAAAAACTGTGTTCAGACAAATGTATTATTGCATTTGCTAACATCAAAGAGGTAAATGAAAACCTTAGGGATAAAGTCTTGTCTGATGAAGTCAAATTTGAAAAGTCATTAAAAGAACTTAGAAACAAATTGGCTGAAAAAGATAAAGAGATCAGCAGTCTCAAAGAAGAGCAGAGCATAACCAAAACTCAACTCCAAACTATGGTAGAAAAATACCAAGTTTGCAAAAAGGAGTTGGAGTCTACCCAGATCTCCTGTGAAAGATGGGTGGAGTCTTGTAAAGGGTATGAGGTTATGCTTGCAAAATAGCTTGAAAGCAATGTCAAGTTTGGTATAGGACATAGAAAATATGATGATCTTGTAAACACTGCTGAAAAACAAGTTGGCTAAATTGAAATAATACCAACCAACAAAAATGGCCAAGAGGTTAAAATTACTGACAAACTTGGTAACAAAATTACTCTGGAAAGATCTGTGGGATCCTCAACTTTTGAGGAGATTGAGAAATATCAATTTAAACCCACATGGTCTGATGAGTGTGATATCCTGGAAAACTTCAAACCAATGGATTTCACACCACTGATGGTGTAAAAGCTCCAAAAGCAAAGATCATTCCTATCAAAGATATCCCAACAGTGGTTCAAAACTCTGTTGCAAAGGAATCTAAGAAAAGGAAGAAGAGAGAAAAGATTAAAAACTTGTTTTTTGATTTTTGTGAAAAAAGGAATCATCTACAAAAGACTGTTTTCATTTAAAAGCACATGATCTAGACAAAACAAGTGTCATTGTACCTACTGAGAGTTGCACCATCTGTGGTAAAAATAACCACAAAACTAAGGAATGTGTGTATCTCAAAAACTTTGATGAGAAAAAGAAGGAGTACACAACAAAAACATCCTTAAGTTCATCAGCATCATCTGTTAAATTCACCAAGAAACAACCACTGTTTGTCCCAGTCCAAACAGCTGTCACAAAACAGCTGAACCAAACATCTGTTCAAAGGGATGTTCAAGTGACTGATGCACCTCCTGCCAATCAATTCAGGAGAGGTAAAGGACAACAATCATACCAAAGGATCCCACATGTTTATGAGGTTTACAAAAAGCCCTCTAAACCCAAAGTGAACATGCATCCTTTTGGTTATCAGTAGGTGATTGGCCAAGACCCCCAACAGTGGTTAGAGAAAAACATTCCCAAAAATGTTCAAACCACTAAGCTAACCGCTGTCCATGCATCTGTCACCATCCCAGACACTGTTGAGACCCCATCCAAAGCCTTATTGGCTTTGGAGACCTTAATGAACTAATCATTTTACTTCATGTGCAGGGAGCTTCTGCATGCTTAGATAGTCTTTGGTATGTAGATAGTGGAGGCTCCAGGCACATGACAGGATGTTAAGCCCTACTCAAAGATTTCAAAATCCATGGAGGGGGTGATATATCCATTGGGAATAATAGTAAAGGGAAAGTTCTGGGGTCTGGTACAGTTCAGTCTGGAAATGTAAAATTTGAAAATGTCAATCTGATAGACAATCTGAAATTCAACCTCCTGAGTGTCTCACAAATGAGTGATAAGGGGTATGGGTCATTCTTCACAAAGGAGTGTTGTAGGATTGTTGGACCAGAAATGGTTGAACAGATTGAAGCAATAATAAAAAATGGCAAAACTAAACTTATTGCTCAAAGAAGTGGCAATGTTTATGTTGTTGATATGTCAAAAGAGTGTCCCAGAACTGATGTCTGCCTGTTCTCAGCTGCATCAAACAAAGAGACAGAACTATGGCACAGAAGATTGGGACACACAAATCTTAAGACAATCACTGCCATTTCAAAACATGGTCTGGTAAGGGGTTTACCTCAAAAACTGTTCACCTGTCCTGAGCATTATGTTTCCTGTTTAAAAGAAAAACAACATAAAAGCTCCTACAAATCCATTGATGAGTCCAAAACAACCAAATGTTTGCAAATGCTTCATATGGATTTGTTTGGCCCAGTGAAAGTCATGAGTCTCAAGAAAAAGAGATACTATTTGGTTATTGTTGATGACTTCTCTAGGTTTACATGGACTTACTTTTTACACTCAAAAGATGAGACTGCGGGAATTCTGCAAGACTTTGTGAAACAGGTTGAAAAGCAGTTTGATCTTCCAGTAAAAATCTTCAGAAGTGACAATGGCACAGAGTTCAGGAATAAGGAGTTGGATGATTTCTGTGTGTCAAAAGGAATTGTGAGGCAGCACAGCATTCCAAGGACACCAGAACAAAATGGGGTTGTTGAAAGAAAGAACAGAACTTTGATTGAGGCTGCTAGAACCATGCTTGCAGATTCAGGTTTGCCATTAACTTTTTGGCAGAGGCAGTAAACACTGCTTGTTATGTTCAAAACAGAGTTTTAATCAACCCAGTCATCAAAAGACTGCTTATGAACTGCTGTATAAAATGTCACACCCCCAAAATCCACCTGCGGAGTATCACCGCTTGGGAGCGTGACTGACCAGGATCAAGCCACCAATCATATTGAGCATGTAATTAATAAGTAAAAGTAAATGCAATCAACCACCAATATGAAAGGTGTTCCAAAACATAAGTATGTTATCACTGTTGTGTCACACCCCCAAAATCCACCTGCGGAATATCACCGCTTGGGAGCGTGACTGACCAGGATCAAGCCACCAATCATATTGAACATATAATTAATATCAAGTAAAATAAATGCAAACCAATCATTCAATACGATAGGTGTTCAAAACATAAATATAGTATCAAGCGTAGCGGAAGCATAAGTATGAAAATCCAATGTATATCATAGTTTAAATGTTTAAATGTTTTAACAGGGCATCCACGATCCATGCTCCACAACGACCTGCTCCTCCATGTGCAAGCTCCATGTATCTAATGACCTGCAAGGCATGCAGCAGAGAGTCAACAACTAGTTGAGCGAGTTCACAGTGTATAGTTCAGTAATGGTAATAGTATGAGTAGCATTATGTTCGTTCGTTAAGTCATGTATCGTATTAGTTTCCATCGCTGGCCTCTCGGCATGTATGCGAAGATTTGGGGTAATACTCCCAAATATCCTAGACTATGTATATTTGTATCGCGACCACCCTGGCATTACTTGCGAAGTTTTAGTATCTATAGTTCGCGGCCTTCCCAAGGCATGTGTGCGAATGATTAGTCATAATATCGCAGCCAACCCCTGGCGTGTGTGCGAAGATCAGTTCAAATGGGTATACAAGTCTAGCTGTATCTTATCTTTACTCTTCCTCTCCCGAGTACCATATCATTAGGTTCGATTAACTAAGTATGTACAAATAAATCATTCAATCCCATTCCCACCCTGGGAACCCCATGCCTTGGCTGTGTGAACTCACCTTGGATTGCTCGGTATGTTATTGCTTCTAGGGTTTAGTAAATGTCTAAGTCTGTTACACACGACCTAGGATTCATTGCACATGATACGATGTAAGTGTTTGCATCCAATTAGGGTTTGCAAATCATTGACATTCAAGCAACCGTGTTTTGTGTGCTTATTGTGTACAGGATGATATCACATAGAATGTTCATACATGTAGGATCATACAGTTGCATTCAGTATCATACGATTATATATATATATATATATAGGGTCATACATCACGTAAACAGTTAATCGTAATCATATTATTCGTGCGTCACGTCTTTGATTTCACAGTTTAGTCTAACGTGGATGTTAACCTAATTGCCACCGTTAAGATACTTAGTACATTTAGCAGCGTTATTAAACTTCACAAGTTTAACGAAGTTAAGGACTTAACAAAGTGTCATACACAGCTTAGCAGATTTAACATTATATAACATGCAGCTCATTGTTTCAAAGTGATCATCACACAACATCAGACAGGGCCTTGCCCTTCTAAAATTCAGACAAGTGTGTGTGTGTGTGGGGGGGGGGTTTCCCCTGTTCAAAAGTCGGACAGGAAATGTGGGGATTAAAAGTCGGATAAGGGGAATTAGGCCATGAAACTCGGACCATAAGGGGGGTGGGGGTTAAAGCTCGGACATATGGGGTTGGGGTTAGAAACTCGGACAAGATAGATGGGGGTCACAAAAGTTGGACATGGGGGGTTTCCTCATGAAACTCAGACCCCCTCATGTGTTAAAGGTCGTACAAAGTGTCATGGTTAAAGCTCGGACCATGACACTCCCTAAGAAAACTCGGACCTCCATTTCTTATACAAAAGTCGGACTTGATCCTTTATTTTCTAAAAAATTCGGACAACCCTCCAAACATATAAAATTCGGACTTCAACTCTTAAAAGCTCGGACTTGCAAGCCTTATCATAAAACTCGGACAAAGCCTCTCCTTTGTCTAAAGCTCGGACCATACTTGTGTTTAAACAAACATCGGACAAGAATGCAAAATATATACATAAACATCGGACAAAATCACCAAACAAAAGTCGGACAAGGTCTAGGTTTTTAAAACTCAGACAACAAGCAAACTCAATTGTAACAGTTACGTACATATATTCAACAGTTACGTTCTTAGTTTCTAAGATCCAGAAACCCTAATTCATGTTTTCATAATGCAGAATCAATCAATCATCAATAGTTTTGACCAATCAACCATCTAAATCAGCAGGCAACGTTTACACAACAATCAACATTAATTCCCAATAATCAGAATCCAAAACCACAATCATAGAACATCATATGAAAACTAGGGTTGTCGTGAACACATAATCAAGAATCAAGAACAACAACAAACCAAATAGTCAATAAACAATTACCTTGTACTGATTCTAGAGAAAGTGTG
Organism: Helianthus annuus; assembly: GCF_002127325.2. NCBI lineage: Eukaryota > Viridiplantae > Streptophyta > Magnoliopsida > Asterales > Asteraceae > Helianthus > Helianthus annuus. The sequence goes on from NC_035443.2 coordinate 121,819,651, forward strand.
GAATCACGGGTGATGAATATCTTGTGCCAAAGATGATGGTGATGATTGCCAGAGAATTAGAGAATAACAGTACGTGTCTTGCTTTGTGTAAATGATTAGTGAAAAGGAATTAGGGTTAAGTATGATTTAGGTTTCACTAATAACTCTTTACACCCTTTATTATTACATTTTACAATAGTGCACCATCTCAAACAATTTCACAGTTTCACCACCAAGTTTATGCATTCGACAAGTCTTTCACAATTAACAAACAACCATGCACAATCACACAATACGATTCATTGTATTAAGACGTTACAGTTCCATAGCAACTAATTGTGCAAATAAATAACTACACAATAAATAAACGTGCAATAAATGCGAAATAGGAATCTTGGAAATTCGAGTTGTCACATTATCCCCAACTTAAAAGAAATTTCGTCCCGAAATTTAGCATGCGGTTACTGAGGGAGCTAGGTGAGTTGTATCGTTTACTGATTTTCCTGGGGTGTCACATCATCCCCCCGTTGGTTTGGAATTTCGTCCCGAAATTCTGTAGTAGTAGCTTCAGCCTCAGTAGTGGTTGTACTGTTCGCGAATAACTGGGGATACTTTTCTTTCATTTGATCTTCGCGTTCCCAGGTGTACTCTGGGCCACGACGGGAGTTCCAACGAACTCGAACAAGAGGGATTCTCTTGTGCTTGAGGACCTTAACATCCCGGTCCGTGATTTCAACTGGTTCCTCGACGAACTGCAACCGCTCGTCGATAGTGAGTTCCTTGAAAGGAACTATGAGGGTCTCATCTGACAGACACTTCTTCAGATTCGACACATGGAATACGTTGTGAACTGCACCGAGTTCAGCTGGTAGGTTTAGTCTGTAGGCTACTTTTCCTATTCTTTCTATGATCTCGAACGGTCCAACATACCGTGGATTGAGCTTGCCTCGTTTACCAAATCGGACCACACCCTTCCAGGGTGAGACTTTGAGTAAAAACCGGTCCCCGACCTGAAATTCCAATGGCTTCCTACGCTTATCTGCGTAGCTTTTCTGGCGATCACGAGCTGCCGCCATGCGTTGTCGTATTTGTGCAATTCGTTCAGTGGCATCAACTACCATTTCTGGACCTGTAATCTGACTATCCCCCACCTCTGCCCAACAGAGAGGTGACCAGCATTTACGTCCGTACAATGCCTCGAATGGAGCGGCTTGTATGCTGGTGTGGTAACTGTTATTGTACGAAAACTCCACTAACGGGAGGTGCTTTTCCCAGCTGTTGCCGAAATCGATAACACATGCCCGAAGCATGTCTTCTAGAGTTTGGATCGTGCGTTCAGACTGCCCATCCGTCTGAGGATGATAAGCTGTGCTCATGTCTAATCGAGAGCCAAAAGCTTTGTGCATCGCTTGCCATAGTTCTGAAGTGAATCTTGCATCGCGATCCGAAATAATAGAGGTTGGCACCCCGTGCCTAGAAACAACTTCTTTCAAGTAGATGTCTGCTAATGTAGAGAACTTATCCGTTTCTTTGATAGCCAAGAAATGTGCAGACTTTGTGAGTCGATCTACGATCACCCAGATAGTATCATTCCCGCGCTAGGATCTAGGTAGGAGAGTAACAAAATCCATGGAAATTTCTTCCCATTTCCACTGTGGTATCCTGGGTTGCTGAAGTAGGCCTGAGGGTTTCTGGTACTCTGTCTTGACTCTCACACAAGTCAAACATTTGCCGACGTAAGTTGCAATGTGGGCCTTCATGCTAGGCCACCAATAGGTTGTTCTGATGTCGTGGTACATTTTATCCGACCCTCGATGTACCGAGTAGCGAGACTTGTGTGCTTCATCCATCACAAGTTCTCATAAACCGCCATATAGTGGTACCCAAATATGCCCTGTTACATAGTAGGCGCCGTCTTCCTTTTGTTCTAATTGTTGTCTTGAGCCGCGTAAAACTTCAGCCCTGACGTTTTCTGGTTTCAATGCTTCCACCTGAGCATTTCGTATTTGTGCAGGAAGATCAGACTGAATAGTGAGCTGCAAAGCTCGTACACGTTTAGGTAGAGTATCCTTTCGACTGAGAGCGTCTGCCACAACATTGGCCTTGCCTGGATGGTACTTGATGGCGCATTCATAATCATTAAGTAGCTCGACCCATCGTCGTTGACGCATGTTCAATTCCTTCTTCTTGAAGATATGCTCGAGACTCCTGTGATCGGTGTAGATAGTGCACTTGGTACCGTACAGGTAGTGTCGCCATATCTTGAGCGCGAAAATAACAGCTCCCAGCTCTAAATCGTGCGTCGTGTAGTTCCGTTCATGAACTTTGAGTTGCCGCGAAGCGTAGGCAATAACTTTATCCCGCTGCATCAATACACAGCCAAGCCCCTGTATCGATGCGTCACAATAGACCACAAAATCGTCTGTGCGCTCTGGCAGTGAGAGAATAGGTGCGCTGCAAAGCCTATCCTTTAAGTACTAAAAAGCGGTTTCCTGGGAATCTCCCCAACGGTAGGTGACACCTTTCTGTGTCAGCATAGTAAGCGGCTGTGCGATCTTCGAAAAGTCTTTAATGAATCGTCTGTAGTACCCCGCCAAACCCAAGAATTGGCGTATCTCTGTTGGTGTACGCGGTGCAGGCCAATTCCTGATCGATTCTACCTTAGATGGATCGACATGAATCCCATCCCTGTTCACCACATGGCCTAGAAAGTGGACTTCTCGAAGCCAGAAGTCGCATTTAGAAAACTTGGCGTACAATTGTTCCTTTCGAAGAAGTTCCAAGATAAGTCGTAAGTGCTGCTCGTGTTCCTCCTGACTCTTAGAGTAGATCAGGATGTCGTCGATGAAACAATGGCAAACTTGTCTAGATAGGGTTTGCACACCCTGTTCATAAGATCCATGAAAACTGCAGGCGTGTTCGTAAGCCCAAAGGGCATGACTAGAAACTCGTAGTGACCGTAGCGAGTTCTGAATGCTGTCTTAGAGACGTCCTCATCTCGGACTCTCAACTGATGGTAACCCGATCTAAGGTCGATCCTGGAGTAGTAACTCGACCCTTGCAACTGGTCAAATAAGCCGTCAATTCGCAGTAGAGGGTAGCGGTTCTTCACTGTCACCTTGTTCAGTTCACGGTAATCAATTTCACATCCTGAAGATGCCACCCTTCTTTTTCTCAAATAATACTGGAGCTCCCCAAGGCGAAGAGATAGGTCGGATAAATCCCTCATCCAAGAGTTCTTGTAGTTGCGTCGATAGTTCTTCCAATTCTGGTGGAGCTAAGCGATACGGTGCGTGAGATATAGGTGTTGTCCAAAACTATAGGAATGAGGTCAATAGGGAACGTCTGGCCAGCGAGGATAAGGTTTCAACCCTGAACTATATGTGTTGCTTCTAGACTTTTACCATTAGCTAATTCTACAACATGTTTGGTGTTTAGGGGAGTTTGTGCACGTTTTAACATTTGGCTAACTTTCAATGACACGTAATTGGTATCCACACCTGAATCAAACAAGACAGTAACATAGAAGTCGACAAGGAGAAACTTACCCATTATTACGCTAAGAACGTTCATTGCGTCACCCTGACGAATCATGTACACTTTGCCCCGGCGTCATTGTTTCCATGGTCGTGGTTCTGAGTCTGGTCCTGGTTTATTTGTGGGCAATGCCTCTTGTAGTGATCTTTAGCATCATACTGAAAACATCCTTTAAAACTCTGTTGTTGCTGCTGATTCTGCGGAGGTTGAGGCGGTCGTTGTTGTTCTTGAGTTACAGGACGTGAGTTTCGACAATCCTTAGCTTCATGACCAATCTTGAGACATCGCTGGCAACGACCCTTGTTGCACTGACCGCTGTGGTGTCTATTGCATCTGTTACACTTTGGATGATTACCTCGATATCCACTCTGCCCATGACTACTAGAAAACTGCTGTCTTGGGCTCTGGTAGTCATCTATCTTTTGCTGCTGCGCCAGAGGCTGGATCAAAATTAATTCCTGGCTCAGGCTTTCATCCCACTTGCGTTTGTTATCACTAGAAGCACATGTAGTATCAGCTTTAACACGTTTCGGTAGTTTGTTTTGTTCTACTGCTTGGTCTGTGAGTCGATGAGCAAGCCGAGTGACTTGCTGGATAGTGCCGAGATTAGCTGCGGCCACATGATTCTGAACTTCGGGCACCAGACCCTTGAGATACAGCTCGATGCGTTTGGTGGGAGGGTCTACCATAGTGGGACAAAATGTGGCTAATTCATTCGATCTCTTCGTATAAGCTTCAATTTCAGACCCCGCCATCTATAAGTTGAGAAACTCCACTTCTAGTTCGTGGATGTCTTCTCTACTGCAAAACTCTTCCTTAATTAGGTCCTTGAACTCGTTCCAGGGGGTGGCATTAGCAGCTGCCAGCCCTAACATCTGAACCTGTGCTTCCCACCAGGTTAATGCAGCACCTTCGAGTGTTCCAGTAGCAAACTTTATTCTTCGAGACTCAGGGCAATCATGCACCTCGAAGTCAGTTTCGAGCCTTTCGAACCAGTGGAGGAGGCCTTCAACTCCCTCAACTCCACTGAAGGTACTAGGTTGGCAATCCTTGAGATTTTTGAAAGTGTAAACAGGTGACTGAGCGTGTTGACCTATTGTGTATAAGAATAGGACAAGGTTAAACATAAGAGTTGGTTTAGGAGTGTAGGATCTAAAGATCCTAGTTACGACTGCAGGGTTTACCTCCTGCTTGTATGGCTGCAAGTGCCGCAGCAATTCGTTCGTTAATGAGAGCCGTCAACTGGGCTTGTGTCATGTTGATGTATCCGGCCATGATCTTCATAGCAAATGTAATGTAAGTGAGAATGGTTCGCGAGTAGTGCGATGACAGAAGAGTGTAAGCACATAGGTGTTCTCATGTAATATCGAATAGCAAGTAAGGTAATCTAAGCATACCACGAGCAAAGTTCTATGTAATTCTAGCATGTAGGCAATAAACATAAACCTTATTACCTAGGATGTTGAGTCTTGCACGTGGAGCGAAGCGTCGCTGTGGATCGTTGAGAGCACTGTTCTGGTTATAGTCCGGTTTTAATAAAAACGTTTTCCCATATTAAAACCAAGTTCTCTATAACCAATGGCTCTGATACCAATCTGTCACACCCCCAAAATCCACCTGCGGAATATCACCGCTTGGGAGCTTGACTGACCAGGATCAAGCCACCAATCATATTGAACATGTAATTAATATCAAGTAAAATAAATGCAAACCAATCATTCAATACGATAGGTGTTCAAAACATAAATATAGTATCAAGCGTAGCGGAAGCATAAGTATGAAAATCCAATGTATATCATAGTTCAAATGTTTAAATGTTTTGACATGGCATCCACGATCCATGCTCCACAACGACCTGCTCCTCCATGTGCAAGCTCCATGTATCTAACGACCTGCAAGGCATGCAGCAGAGAGTCAACAACTAGTTGAGCGAGTTCACAGTGTATAGTTCAGTAATGGTAATAGTATGAGTAGCATTATGTTCGTTCATTAAGTCATCTATCGTATTAGTTTCCATCGCGGGCCTCTCGGCATGTATGCGAAGATTTGGGGTAATACTCCCAAATATCCTAGACTATGTATATTTGTATCGCGGCCACCCTGGCATTACTTGCGAAGTTTTAGTATCATAGTTCGCGGCCTTCCCAAGGCATGTGTGCGATTGATAAGTCATAATATCGCAGCCAACCCCTGGCGTGTGTGCGAAGATCAGTTCAAATGGGTATACAAGTCTAGTCGTATCTTATCTTTACTCTTCCTCTCCCGAGGACCATATCATTAGGTTCGATTAACTAAGTATGTACAAATAAATCATTCAATCCCATTCCCACCCTGGGAACCCCATGCCTTGGCTGTGTGAACTCACCTTGGTTTGCTCGGTATGTTATTGCTTCTAGGGTTTAGTAAATGTCTAAGTCTGTTACACACGACCTAGGATTCATTGCACATGATACGATGTAAGTGTTTGCATCCAATTAGGGTTTGCAAATCATTGACATTAAAGCAACTGTGTTTTGTGTGCTTATTGTGTACAGGATGATATCACATAGAATGTTCATACATGCAGGATCATACAGTTGCATTCAGTATCATACGATTATATATATATATGGTCATACATCACGTAAACAGTTAATCGTAATCATATTATTCGTGCGTCACGTCTTTGATTTCACAGTTTAGTCTAACGTGGATGTTAACCTAATTGCCACTGTTAAGATACTTAGTACATTTAGCAGCGTTATTAAACTTCACAAGTTTAACGAAGTTAAGGACTTAACAAAGTGTCATACACATCTTAACAGATTTAACATTATATAACATGCAGCTCATTGTTTCAAAGTGATCATCACACAACATCAGACAGGGCCTTGCCCTTCTAAAATTCAGACAAGTGGGGGGGGGGGGGTTTCCCATGTTCAAAAGTCGAACAGGAAGTGTGGGGATTAAAAGTCGGATAAGGGGAATTAGGCCATGAAACTCGGACCATAAGGGGGGTGGGGGTTAAAGCTCGGACATATGGGGTTGGGGTTAAAAACTCGGACAAGATAGATGGGGGTCACAAAGGTTGGACATGGGGGGTTTCCTCATGAAACTCGGACCCCCTCATGTGTTAAAGGTCGGACAAAGTGTCATGGTTAAAGCTCGGACCATGACACTCCCTAAGAAAACTCGGACCTCCATTTCTTATACAAAAGTCGGACTTGATCCTTTATTTTCTAAAAAATTTGGACAACCCTCCAAACATATAAAATTCGGACTTCAACTCTTAAAAGCTCGGACTTGCAAGCCTTATCATAAAACTCGGACAAAGCCTCTCCTTTGTCTAAAGCTCGGACCATACTTGTGTTTAAACAAACATCGGACAAGAATGCAAAATATATACATAAACATCGGACAAAGTCACCAAACAAAAGTCGGACAAGGTCTAGGGTTTTAAAACTCAGACAACAAGCAAACTCAATTGTAACAGTTACGTACATATATTCAACAGTTACGTTCTTAGTTTCTAAGATCCAGAAACCCTAATTCATGTTTTCATAATGCAGAATCAATCAATCATCAATAGTTTTGACCAATCAACCATCTAAATCATCAGGCAACGCTTACACAACAATCAACATTAATTCCCAATAATCAGAATCCAAAACCACAATCATAGAACATCATATGAAAACTAGGGTTGTCATGAACACATAATCAAGAATCAAGAACAACAACAAATCAAATAATCAATAAACAATTACCTTGTACTGATTCTAGAGAAAGTGTGGAATCACGGGTGATGAATATCTTGTGCCAAAGATGATGGTGATGATTGCCAGAGAATTAGAGAATAACAGTACGTGTCTTGCTTTGTGTAAACGATTAGTGAAAAGGAATTAGGGTTAAGTATGATTTAGGTTTCACTAATAACTCTTTACACCCTTTATTATTACATTTTACAATAGTGCACCATCTCAAACAATTTCACAGTTTCACCACCAAGTTTATGCATTTGACAAGTCTTTCACAATTAACAAACAACCATGCACAATCACACAATACGATTCATTGTATTAAGACGTTACAGTTCCATAGCAACTAATTGTGCAAATAAATAACTACACAATAAGTAAACGTGCAATAAATGCAAAATAGGAATCTTGGAAATTCGAGTTGTCACATGTTGAGCGGAAGCGTATAAATAAAACCCAATATAATAAACTATGAAATGTCATAAAGCATTTAACAAAACATTCACGATCCGTGCCCACAACGACCAGCTCCTCCCTGTGCAAGCTCCATGTACCTAACGACCTGGAAGGCATGTAACAGAGGATCAACAACTAGTTGAGCGAGTTCACAGAAAGTAAATGCGTAATAGTAAGTTCGTTTGTAACATGTGGCTCTACTGGGCCGATAGTATGTTCTATTGGTGGGGGCTTCCCATGTTGTATATCCACTAGACTATTCGTAACCATAAGTGTTCTTCACAACCGAGAACAGTAGTACGTACAAGCATTACGTAGGTTTTACGTAAGTATCCTTCTTTACCCGAGGACAATGGTACGCGTGGGGTTTACGTAGGTTTTACGTAAGTGTCCTTCCTGACTCCGGAAGACAGTAGCATATTCCTGTTTACGTAGTTTTACGTAAGTGTCCTGCTTAACCCGAGGACCATGGTAGATAGTCTAGTAACCGTGTATGTACGCGTAATTGTTCAATTCCATCATTCAACCCATTCCCTATCCCCAGGAATCCCATGCCTTAGTAAGAGTGTGAACTCACCTTGGTTTGCTCGGTATGTTATTGCTTCTAGAGTTAATTAATGTTTAAGTCCATTACTCACGACCTAGGGTACATTGCACATAAATTCGAGATAAGTGTTTACATTCAATTAGGGTTTACGAGTCATTGATGTCTAAACAGTTGTGATCCGTGTGATAGTTGTGTACAGAATGATATGAGGAGATTGTTCACACATACAGGATCATGCAGTCACCTTTAGTAGCATACAGACATATACAGAACATACAGTAAGCTTTAACACTGACGTTTGTCACAAACATATATCATATGTGAAATTCAGACTGTTTGTTATGCAATCAGGGTAGCACTAGGTTTTAAATCACAAAGTTGGGCACAACCGCACAAGCAAAAAGGTCAGACAACCATCCTAAGCAAGAAACTCGGACCAAGGCCACAACAAAACCCTGACACACCTTCCCCCCTTAAAATTCGGACACTAGGGTTTTTCTTTTACAAAAATTCGGACAAGAGGGAGGGCTTCCCTACTTAAAACTCGGACCAGGTGGGGGGGGGGGGGGGTTTGAGGCCATGAAACTCGGACAGGGGACAAGGGGGACTTCCCCTTCACAAAGTCGGACAAGGGGGTTCTCCCCTTAAAATTCGGACCCCCTTTTCCCTAGTTAAAAATTCAGACCCCCTCCCGTTCTTGTATAAAACTCGGACTCATCACCTCCCTTTAAAATTCGGACAAGCAACAAACAAGAAACTCTGACCTCAAAAGTTTACAAAGCTCTGACCATATGCATTCACTATAAAGTTCAGACTTTTAATCAAGAAACTCAGACAAACAATCAAAACTTAGACTTTTGTGACTTCACAAAACCCTGACTGTTAACAACGAGTTTCAACATACGTGATTTCCAAATTCAATTCACAGAATCAAGATAGCAGTTACATTCTTACATTCATACGATCAAAACCCTAATTTCATTGCATCTGTACTGCAGTAATCCAATTATCAATCAATCATTCTACAATTCTTGTATCTTAACATCAGGAAACGATTACACAACAATCAACATCATTTCACAATAATCAGAATTCAATAACACAGAATCATTACATGTGGAACTAGGGTTTTAACATGAATCAATCAATCAACGATTAACAACAAGCAATGATTAAACAATTACCTTGAACTGATTCTAGACAAAGAGAGGAAATCAAGAGTGATGAAGAACTTGTGCCAATGATGATGATGATGATTGTCAGAGAGAATCAGAGAATATGAAAGTACGTGTTTTGTTTCTTTGGTGATGATTAGTGAAAAGGGATTAGGGTTAAGAATGATTAAAGTTTCACTATTAGCACTATACACCCTTAAGTATTGTCTATTACATATTACATGCACAACTACACAATTTACATTTTTATCACCACATTCAAGTATTTGACAATTCATTCATAAACCTTATCAAATCCAAAACGTATACATTTACAAGGCAAACCAATTGTGCAAGTAAATACTAAACAAGTAGTGAACGTGCAATAAATGCGAAACTGAAATCTTGGAAACTCGAGTTGTCACATAAAATAAAGCCATTAATCTCATATTTCAAAGTTTTTGGTTACCCATGTTTCATTTTAAACTTAAAAGATTCTATCTCAAAGTTTGCAGCTAAAATTGATATGGGATACCACTTGGGATACTCAACCACTGCTAAGGCCTACAAAGTGTTTAACACATGGACCAAAGCAGTGGAGAAGACTTTGAATGTAAAGTTCAACGAACTTTCATCAATGAAAATCCCAGCAAACCCTGCAGAATTGTTTGATCTTGAAAAATTCACTTTTGAAAATACTGCTATCAAGACTAACAATGCACGTCCATCAGAAAAGTCATCACCAGACTATGGGTATGAGATCATCACACCTCAACAAAAGTCTGCCACAATGGGAAGAGCAGCAGATGTCCAAAACAGCTGTCAAATCTCAACCACTACTACGTTAACAGTTGTTGACCAAAGTAGCCCATTAACCACTGCTTCCACATCATCAAGCACTGTTGATAAAAGTCCTCAAACAGTGGATCAAAGTCATCAAGCACTGCTTCCACACCTTTACCTCCTATGCCACCACCTTTTGAAGCCACTGCTGGGTCATCAAAGTCACCAGCAGTGGTTAGCTCAGATAATACACATTTGCAGCCCTCACCACTCAATGCCATTGTTCCATACAAAAGGGAGTTAATCTTCCTGAAATCTCATCCACCAGATCAAATCATTGGCAACATCAATGAAGGGGTGCTCACAAGAAGGCAATCCCAAAACATTTGTCTTTTTGCAGGTTTTCTATCACTCCATCAGCCAATCAAGTACCAAGACGCATTGAAAGACAACAGCTGGGTAGAAGCCATGCAAGAGGAGCTCCAACAGTTTAGAAGACAACAAGTATGGGAGCTTGTTCCATTGCCAGAGGGTGTAAGTCCTATTGGCACAAAATGGGTCTTCAAAAATAAAACTGATGAAAGGGGTATTGTTTTCAAGAATAAAGCCAGGCTTGTGGTTCAAGGCTTCAGACAAGAAGAGGGCATTGATTATGATGAAACATTTGCCCCTGTAGCAAGACTTGAAGCTATTAGATTATTTCTGGCCTTTGCTGTCAACCACAACATCAAGGTGTACCAAATGGATATTAAATGTGCATTCCTCTATGGTAAGATTCAAGAAGAGGTATATGTTTGTCAACCTCCAGGTTTTGAGGATCCATTTAATCCAAATCATGTCTACAAGCTGAATAAAGTTTTGTATGGCCTGAAACAAGCACCAAGGGCCTGGTATGAAACTCTTTCCACCTTTCTACTTTCCATTGGTTTCACTAGAGGCAGAATTGATAAAACACTGTTTTTAAAATGGAGAGGAAAGGATTTGATGATTGTCCAAATTTATGTGGATGACATCATTTTTGGAAGCACATGTAATAAAATGTGTGAAGAGTTCAGGCAACTCATGACAGCTGAGTTTGAAATGAGTGCAATGGGTGAACTCCAGTGCTTTCTTGGTCTTCAAGTAAGGCAGCTACAAAATGGCACTTTTATCCATCAAGGCAAATATGCCAAAGAACTTTTAAAGAAATTTGACATGGATGATTGTAAGCCATGCAGTACACCCATTGCAACCAATAAATTAGTCATGTCTGATGAAAAGGATGATTTGGTTGATCACACTTTATATAGAAGCATGATTAGGTCTTTATTGTACCTAACTGCATCTAGGCCAGACATTATGTTTGCAACATGTATCTGTGCAAGATCCCAATCAGCCCCTAGAAAGTCAAACCTTATTGCTGTAAAAAGGATATTCATATACCTAAAAGGTGCTCCCACACTTGGTATCTGGTATCCAGCTGATGGTAAAATTGAGCTTTCAGGTTTCTCAGATAGTGACTTTGCTGGATGTGATAAAACAAGGAAGTCCACTTCAGGAGGGTGCCAATTCCTAGGCAATTGCTTAGTGTCTTGGCAAAGCAAAAAGCAAGCATCTGTTTCCACATCCACTTCTGAGGCAGAATATATAGCTGCTGCAAGCTGTACAGCCCAACTGCTCTGGCTTCAAAATCAGTTGCTGGATTTTGGTATCACTGCCTTGAAGACACCACTCATGTTGGACAGCCAACCAGCAGAAAATATCATCAAAAATCCAGTTTCTCATTCAACCACCAAACACATCGACATCAGACATCACTTTGTGAGGGATTGCTATGAAAAAGGTTTGATTTCTCTGCATCATGTTCCAACTAAGGATCAGCTAGCAGATGTGCTAAGCAAAGCATTAGACACATCCACCTTTGAAAGCTTGATCTCTAGGATTGGCATGCTAAACATGGAATAACAGGCAAAATCCTGTTTTTCTATGAATAAAAGCATTAAAATGTTTTCAGAAAATCAAAAATCCATCCTTGCAAATAGCTAAAAATGAATTTCCATTAAAATCCTAAAAGTCTGCCATAACCACTGTTGAGTTCAAAAGTCTGCTCTACCTCAAAAGTTTGTCCACTGCTGAAAGTTATCCCCTGTTCTCATATTCCTCTGATAAGCACTGATGTTCAAAATCAGTGTTGTGTCCACTGATATGCTATCCACTGATAGTAAAAATCATCCACTGTCTCCATTACCCTTGCAACCACTGCCTTCACCAGTAGTTTTCACAAAAGTACTGTCCTTCGCTTCATCAGGGGATGGTACGTGGACAGTACATAGTGGTCAGACCTTTTGTAACCGCTGCCACGTCAGCACTCACTTTTTCTCTATAAAACCCCCCTTCAAAACCTCAAACAGGGTCTTACTGTCGAATTGAATTCTTAAAAATTCTCTTCTCAAAGCAGTTTTCTTCACATTTCATCAAATTCCTTCACAAGTTTCTTCGATCGTCTTCTTCAAAAATGACTAAATCGAAGTCCTCCGCAAAATCCTCCAAAGGGGCCTCTCAAAAGGCTAAACCCACAGAAATTCCACACAAACCTTCACACAATCTTCTAGGTCTTCTCACAAAACCCGACACCATCGATACCTTTGATTCCATCCTCGATATGATCAATGAGTCAAAGTACAAAACTTTGCTTACAGCAGATGCTCCCATCTACCTGCAAACCCAGAGAGAGTTTTGGAAAAAATGTACCCTTGACAAACAAGGCGAAGATGTCATAGCCATTAACTCTACTCTACAGGGAAAAGCAGTCCAAATAACACCACAATCCATATCAGAGGTCTTTCAGCTCAATGATCAGAAAGGTAAAAATTCTTTTCCTAAAAATGAGTTAAAAATTGACTTCATTGAACGAGGGTATGCAGACACGATGATGAAGAGGGATACCTTACAAAAAGGTTTTTTCCCTCCTGCAACAAGGTTTTTATTCCATACCCTCCTTATGTGTGTTTCAAATAAAACCACCTATTTTAATGAAATACCTTTGAAGATTCAAAACTTGGGATATGCTATTCTACAAGAAGAAAATTTTAATTATTCCAAGGAAATCTTCAATGATTTGGTTAAAAATGTTGAAATAAAATCATTCTTACTGTTTCCCAGATTTCTAAGTTATTATTTTGAAAAGAAATTCAGTAAGGATGATATTTCTGTAATAAACCAAGGTGAATTTTTCCAAATGCACAGCTTAACGGCTGAAACTTTTACAAGAATGTCAACACCTTGCAAAACACAAGCAGAGGTGCCTGAGCAGAATTTAGCAGCAAACACTGCTCCTCAGGTATCTGCTGCTGAGCCCACTTCTCAAGGTGATCAAGGTAGCAAAACAACTTCTTTGAAACCCACACCTCTAATCACCAAAATGCCACAGAAAAAGAAAACTCAAAAACCCCCAAAACCTACCAAAATGGCAACTCTGGAGGATGAGATACCAGAGCAACTGCCTGTGACAAAACAAAAGTCACCAGAAACCTCTGCTGCTACTTCCTCACAGCAGTTGGTAAAAATATCTCAAACCATGGCTGAAACTCCTCATGCTTCTTCTAAAAAAGAACAGGTTGTACAAATAGGGACACCACATCATGATGCTCTGGAAGCACTTGTTTCCATCATCCACAACCCAATGCCCGGGGCAAATTCTCCTTCTACACCTACCCTCACATCCACAATTCCACCAAATACAAAAATTCTATTGGATGCAATTGATTTGAACCAGGCACAAACTAGTCCTTCTCAATCACCTGTTCATGAGAATATGCCTCAACAAAAGACTGGGCCTGATCTATCAATCTTTGCTAACCCACCAACACAACCTGAGGAGGTTACACCCCTTGAGTTACAAGTAACTCTTGGTGGTAATCCAAGTGAAGCAGCCACTACAAGTGTTGAACCCACTCGTTTGCACTTGGACAACGGTTACATTAATAAGACTTCCTTGGAGGCAATTCCTTCTATAACACCTCTAATATCTGCTAGTGAGTTTGTTTTGACCACTGGTTCCATCAAAAGATTATCAAGTGTTGAAGAAAGAAGACCCCAGTACAAAGAAAAAGGGGCATTAGTTGTTGATGTTTGGAGTACACTCCCAACCTCAACCTCTGATAAAACCACAGCTAGTGGGAAATCAGATGATCCCATTAAATTGGGTGATGGTTTAAAATACCAGGAATTGACGGCAAGAGTTGAAAAACTGGATATCTCTATTGCAGAAATCAAAGAAATGCTGCATCAGTTGTTAACAGTTCAAATGGTACAACCCACTGCTGTTCCACCTCAAGCACCTGCTCTACCACCAGCAGATGCTACAACTGAGCTATGGAACCTTTTTCAACCTTTTCTCCAACAACAACAAAAGATGGCTGATCAGCAACATGAAAAACATGTTCAAGAGCTGAGAAACACAATGGAGTCTAGGTTCAAGAACACACAAGCAGACATCAAGGCTATAAAAGCCCATCTGTTGACAACCACTAGCACTGCTCCTCCAACAGTTCTTTTTATTAATGAACTTCCACCAAATGATGCCAAAAAGGGGGAGAAAATTCAGGAGTGGAGGAATAAACGAATTGATAATGGGTTATATATTAAGCCAGAAAAGGATGCTATGCTCAGAAAAATTCCATTGCTAGATGGTAGCAAGAAGGTTGATGTTACTCAAAATGCACTTGATGAAGGGGTAGCAAGTGTAAAAAGAGATAGAGCGGCAAAGGATATGTCAAGGTGGAATGAAGAAAAAAGAGCTTATATGGAGCTGAATGCGCAGGGTTGTTCTGGGGTAAAGGATGTTCAAAATCCTGTGCCAAATAGAAATCTTACTAGAAAAGTAAGGAAACCCAAGTCCACACCATCTAGATTCACTAAGCACACTTCAAAACCACCATCCAAAAGCCACCAACATCAAACCTCCACCCAAACTGTTGCTGAAACTCTTGCTGTATCAACATCTGCTGGTACTTCAGTTGTTTCAACAACTGCTCTCATTACAACACACACTACAACCACTGCCTTACCACCACCACCATCGCCACTAAAAACAACATGTCCACCATCACCTCCTGCCAAAAAGTAGAAGACAGCAGATGTTACAACATCTGCTGTAATGACAACAGTGGTTGAAACACCAGTTGTTTCATCAGCTGTTAGTCAATCACAAACCACTGCCTCTCATATCACCACCACTGTTCCACTCAAAACATCATCTGCCTCTCCTACAATAAAAAGGAGAAGGGTTATCATACCAGATGATGATTCTCCACCACCACCAACAACATCATCACAACCTCTAGCACTTGTCACAATTCCAAATCCCATTCCTCTCTCTTCAGCTCAAATTCAAAAGCCATTACCTCCTGCAGGTGTTTTGTTTCCTTTGGAACTCATAGCAGTTAGAGAAGAAATCAAATCTTTCTATTATGAGGATGACCCTGCTAAAAGGAGTTTGCCATCAGTTGAAGGATATCCCAGGCTAAACAATATTGAAGAATATTTGAAAATCAAGGCCAAGCAAGCAGAGGATATCTCAAACAAAAATAAACAAGGGAAATCTGATAGAGAATTTCAGCAAAACTATCAGTTTCTACTCACACACGCCAGATCTATGGAGCAATTTGCCAAAAGAGTATGTCAGCAAATCTCAGAAAGGGTAGATGAGTCCTTGAGAAAAGACTACATTGATAACATCATGACCTACAAGAAATACAAGGGGGAGAAAAATATGTATAAAAACTGGACCATTCCTGAGCTTGAAAGTGAGGCAGCCAGGATTCAAGAAATGATCAAAAATAAGGTCAAGCAGACTCCCCCTCAAAAATTCAAACAGTTTGAACCTGACAAAGCTTTAGAGTTGAAGAGAATGAAAGAGGAGCTGATAGCAGCTGATTATAGGTCAAAGAATTCTGTGACAAAGTGGGGAGAAGATAGGATCAGGGCCACCTACAAAAGGTTGGAGGAACTTAGGAAGAAAGATCCAACAGTTCCACAAAAGCCTGACTACTCCAAAGCAGAGGTCTCAAAAGGACCACCAAAGCTGCAAGTCAAAAGAAACAATGCTGCAGCTGGTGATGCCATCTACAAAAGAAGGAATCAAAACCAGTTGGGTGCTGAAACAATCCAAGATCTAATGGTTGGTGATGACCATGTAAAAGAAGGCATTAAGATAATGATCAAAGAAGATCTTGAATTGGAACAATCTGCAAGTACTGCTCAGCCAGTCATGAATAGGCCTGCATCACCAAATACCTCATCCAATAAAATCTCCCAAGAAACCCACCAGGCTCAAAAGTACTAAAGTGGAAAACTGATAAACAGACCCATGTACTGACAGTGTTCAAGTCTAGTGGAGAAGTGAAGAAATTGACAAGGGAACAAGCTCTTGGCCAGAGTCTTGAAGATTTGCAGGATCTCCTTGATCTTCCACTTAGCAGGGATGATGATGATACAGACGCCTTAACCTTTGAATTACAACTCAAAGGGTAAATAAGGGAACTTCTGATGAGGCAATAAAGATCTACCAATAATGGAGAGTTTTGGCATTATCTGTTCCAGGGGGAGATTGTTGGGATTGAACCCTGCCAAAGGAATAGATAATTAAAGCCAAAACTAGATCAGAGCAGTAGATCCAGAATAAGCAGATGTTATGCATACAAGTCTCTCCCCTTTAAAGTGGTTTCAACATCTGCTGACCTCCTATCCACTGATCATACAAACTACTGACCTATAACTGCTGAGCAAGTCAAAGACTGATGAAGAACTAAAGCTCTGCTGCCCAATCTACTGCCTTGTTTCAAGCACTACTGATCATAACAAGTACTGCTGGTTCACAGCAGTGGAAGGATGCAACAATTGTTTTATTTACTTTATGTAATGAAATGTAATATCAGTAGTTAGCATAGTAGTGTTTGTATAGGTCAGAGGTAAGAGTTTGTTAGGAGGTTAGATGTCACTTTCATGATGACGTCAGCTTAGATGCTCAGTGGTTTGTTGCGTGCCAATAAATAGAACAGTGCTCTGTACTATTCTATTAGCTCTTCACCATCTTCTTCCTGCACGAACAAATTACTGAGCTCGGGCTGAGGGGGAGTTTGTAAGCATACATGCAAGTGTAATCAAAGTTTGAAATAAATTTAAGCATTTGATTCTCTGTTGAAAATATATGGTTGAAAACAGTTCTCCTGTTTGATTGTGAAAAGTTTGCTTCCATTTAATTTCCGCTGCACTACTCTTTCATTGTTTATCTTAATTCAAACACAAATCACAATCAATCCAAACTCAGATCCTAACTTGAGTATTGTAAGATAGGTAGGTTGTTACCTTTGAACCTTCTTTTGTGAAGCAAACTTAGCTTACTAGCGGTTTATAGACGCGATGTCCTTGAACATACCCCCATTTGTGTAAACGACATTACACTTCACACAATACTCTCCCTGGTCTGGCCAACCCCTCATTGTGGTGTCCTATTATGGTACTGGAACACTAGCCTGGTTCTGCGAGAGCTCTAGGATTGCGCACCCCACAAAGCCATTCGATGCGACCCTACTTCTCTCTCACATAGGTGATTCCCATGAATCATTAAAAGCATCGTGGTTATTTGATTTCCCGAAATTGTTAACCTTAATATGCTTAGCCTCACTTCAATGTCACTTATTGGAATGGACTAGGAAGTATATAACTCCCTTTTATTTAGTTTGGGGTACTCCCCCACAGTGACTCCCTTTTGGTAATATGATTAAGTTGTCCTATTGAACTTAGATCTTGGGATCTCCAGTCAACTAAGTTAGGTTTCCCACATATTCCCATTTATCACGGGCTTTAGTCCCATTCCTCTTGACGACGTTCAACTAACTCTCTGCTTAAGCCTTTTGTAATCGGGTCCGCAATGTTATCATTTGATCTCACATAATCAATTGTGATAACACCCGTTGAGAGTAGTTGTCGTACCGTGTTATGTCTATGTCACATGTGCCTTGATCTGCCATTGTACATCAAGCTTTGAGCTCTACCAATCGCTGATTGGCTATCACAATGTACACATACGGCTGGCAAAGGCTTTGGCCATCTTGGAATATATTCCACGAATTGACGTAGCCATTCCGCCTCCTCGCCTGACTTATCCAAGGCGATAAATTCGGATTCCATTGTGGATCTTGCTATGATCATTTGCTTAGAAGACTTCCAAGCAATAGCAGCTCCTCCAAGTGTAAACACGTAACCACTTGTTGATTTGGAATCTTTATTATCCGATATCCAGTTAGCATCATTGTATCCTTCGATCACTGCTGGTTGTCGGGTATAATGCAGTCCATAATCTCTTGTGTATCTTATGTATCTAAGCACCCTCGTGATAGCTTTCCAATGATCCATGCACGGATTGCTGGTGTATCTACTTAGCCTACTCACCCCGTAAGCCAAGTCGGGTCTAGTACATGTCATTAGATACATTAGACTGCCAATAATCCTTGAGTACTCTAACTAAGCAACTCCATCTCCTTTATTTTTCTTGAGATGTTGGGAGGTATCAACTGGAGTTCGAGCTACACTCGTATCTCCCGAGTTGAATTTTTCAAGAATTTTATCCACATAGTGAGATTGACTTAACACAAGACCACCTTGGGTTCTTATGATCTTTACTCCAAGAATCACATCTTCTAAACCCATGTCTTTCATGTCAAATCTCGCATTCAACATGCTTTTAGTAGCTTTGATAATTTTATCCTTACTCCCAATGATAAGCATATCGTCTATATAAAGGCATACGATCACATAACCTTCATTTGTGTCTTTGAAATAAACACATTTGTCGCACTCATTTATTTTGAAACCATTGTCAATCATGACATGATCAAACAACAAAACCGCGGCGGAAACGTATTAGATACTCTACCCGATTGATCTAGAGGTCCGTAACGGCTGTCGTGGTTCTGCCCGACGTAGTCGTTGGAATGCCATCTCGGGGAGGGTATTACTAATGTTAAAATGGGTTATTATACTAACACGCGTGCATTTGTGTAATTTATAGATTATTTCTGTCACACCCCGGCCGCGTTAAAACAACAAAACCGCGGCGGAAACGCCGGGGAATGAATGCGACAGAATTATTTTTTCAACAACCATGGTAATTAAAGTTATGTATTATTAAGATTAAAGTTTACATTGTCTTTAAGTTCAAACTAAAACAACATAATAACTGCCTTTTAAGTCACTAAGGCCCAAGTCTGCCTAAGTGAAGCACAATCAACATCATGCATTAGCACCTGAAAACACATGTAAAAATAGGTACGTCAGCATAAAAATGCCTGTGAGATACATAGGTTTTGTTTATGCAGGATTCATGACTTGTGGTTTGAAAAGTGTTTATCAAAAATGTAGTCATGAACCTTGTAAAATGTTTTTTCTTATGAAATCATATGAAAATCGATATAAAAATCAAATAATGATGAAAGGACAAATGCATGGTTAAATGAATAACCAAGTAAAAGTGAATTTGTATAAAAATGTATACTTTGTAAAACAATGTCATGTTTTTGTAAAGATGTTTCATATCTTGCCCAAGTGGTTTAGATAACGCAACAATGTATAATACAATAAAAGCACTTATATATAGGAAGTACCATCGGCGTATCCACCATGCTTTTATCATATAACACATAGTCCTGTTACATAAATCACATATCAATAACCAACCAAAATGTATTGTTCAATGTAAAAAATGTTTATGTATAAACCATGTCCAATGTCATGTGTAACATGTATCATGTATAACCAATGAAATGCATAGCAAGTAGGAAATCATCTACTTAAACTATGTAATGATGTCAATGTGAAACAAATGTCATGTATGGTGAATAACAAGAAATTACTCAACCATAGGAAAAATGTACAAAACAAGGTTTTTGAGTAAACCTAAGTTTAAATCAAATGTTATGCTTTGCAGAAAAACAATGCTTTATGATTACAAACATTTATGCAGTGATGTTAATCGCATACATTCAAGCCTTGCGACTGTCGAGACAAACCTTTAAACAAATTAAAGGTTTATCTAAATTATGTAGTCGGATTCTGTCATCCCCAACTTCCAAACAAACCCAGGAAGTCGGAAACGGGAGTTGTCAATTCCTATGGTACCATTACATAAGTCCGAGCGGCGTAGCTAATGTTAATGAATGTATTATTGTCCCGATTAAACACACCAAATGTCATAACCAATGTAGCATGTGAAAACCATGTACTAGGAATGCTTAAGTAAACATGCTTAGTAGAAATGTCCATGTAAAACAATGTGCTAGCATGCTCAGTAACATACATAGCAGAAATGTCATGTAAAACAATGTGTACATATGCTAAATAAACATATGCAACAAATGTGTAATAAATCAATGCGCTAGCATGCTTGACATACATAGCAAAACACAATTGAAAGCATGTACTATAAGTGTACTAGGTGAAACTAGCATGTTTATGTCATAAAAGCATGAAATGCACAAAAGTAACACGTATGTACATGTGTATCACCCCAAAAAATTTGAAAATGGTAAAAGAGGGGAACTATGTACTCACTTGGGATTGCTAATTAGTCTTGAGAATAAGACCAATTTAAGCTCCAAGCATCACGGAATCAAAATGGCACCTAGTATAGGTAACTATGTTAACAAACGGATCCTAGATCGGGTGATAGGATAGAATGAGGTTCTATAAATCAAATGAGTATTTTAACTCATATGGTATGATTTAATAGTCCCACATTCTGATTTGAAAGTCTACCTAAGTGCTTTTGATCCGTTTCGACACATTATGGTAACATAAGCTACTATAAGGAGTCGTTAGCGTAAAACTATGTTCGGATGGTTATCTATGTACTATGTCAAGTCTTACATGCCCAATTATCCCTAAACATGTTACTAATTCAGTTTACATGTCAAAAAGATGTTCACATAGTCAAAATACGGATTTATGCTTCAAAAGGGCATTTTGGTCATTTCCTATGGGCATACAAGCTAACTAGCAAATGACTAACCAGTCCTATGTGATCATAAGGTATAACCTCAGTGGTTATTTCCTATGCAACTATGATCACTAACTAAGCTTGGTCGGATCCTAATGATCGACCAAACGGGTCGGGTTCGAAAGTCTAAGCGGCGATTTAGACCGCTTAACTCACGACACTATACAAGCACTAAACTAATAGTGACGAGTTAAACATGTCAAAACATGTTTAACCTACTGATTTGGTATCAAAACAAAGTGTTTTGATACCTAAAAGTAGTTCCGTTGCAAAATGCGTGCTAAAACGCATTTTAACCGAAACTTTGACTCGTCACTACACCTAGTTAACATGGTAATCAGCGGGTATAATCACTAAGGATTATAACCAACGTGATTACAATCATGTTGCAAAGTTCAACCGAAATTTGCGTTGACCATAGACTGGTCAAACTGAAAGTCAAACACTGTTTGACTTTTTAAACTAGTAAGCAATAAAAGAAATGAAAGAATGCTCACTAAAGTCCTTGCTATCTTTTCTACAAAGAAGACAAGTTCCCAAATCAGATTAGGAAGCTCCAAAGTAGATGTAGAGAAGAGAAAGGATGAAATGAGCAAGGAATGAATGAAATGGCTTGGATATTTATACTTGTTGCAACTTCACAAGATCATGCCACATGTTTGTGTTGCCTCCAAGCAAGAAATCCAGGCCTTACACTTGTTACAAGCTGATTAAAAGCCTTGGAGAGGTGTTAACTTGCCTGCCACACCAAGAACTTGCAAGAACAACCCCTAAAGTATCAAACAGATTGCAAATTATGATTTCTGGTCGCTGGGCATGCCTTACGGACCGTAAGGAGATGGGCATACGGTCCGTAAGCCACCTGCAGACCAGCAACTTTCCAATTTTGACAGCTTTGGTCCCTGCACTTGTTCGAGTCCATTTCAGGCACTTTTGACACCCGTTAAGCCATTTTCAAGGCTCTACAAGGTCAATAAAGTTTAGAGGACTTAAAATATGCTCGGAAAGCTCTCGGATGTCGGCTCGTTTGGTCGTACGGTCGCGTTGTTCGTTAAATTACGACGAAACTCAAACGGACGCGAAAACGAACCAAATTAAGCGACGGATGGAATTTTTGCATGCTGATCACTAAAATAAAAATATTTTAGTGTGTACAAAAATTTTGGACGTCCAGATGTGGCCAGAACGTAAGATATGCGCGAAAATGCAAACTTACGCCGTTTTTGACACTTTTAGTCCCTGTAAGATCATATAAGCATGTTTTCGCACACCGAACCTATCAAAGCTTATTTCTAAGCCATGTTTAGGTTATATATGGTATGTTTAACTTATGATCAAGTTCCAGACTGTACGTTTCCATACGAAACGACAGACTTTTGCAAGCTGACGCAAATAGTCCCTGAGAGCGAATAAACTTGTTTTTGCCATACCAAAGCCTTCAAAACTTATTTCTAAGTTATATATAAAGGTTATTTAAGGTATGTTAAGTTCATGCTGTTGTTCCAGAATGTTTGTCGCATTAAACTGATTACGTTTACGCACCAGTTCGCGTATAACTTCCCAGAAAGCGATATAGAGTTCAAAATTGTGACACCTGTGTCACTTCTGTTGGGATTGAACCCTATCAGAGGAACAGATAATTAAAGCCAAAACTGGATCAGAGCTGTGACAACTCGAACTTTAGACTTATCTTGTAACGTTACGTGCTAATGTGAAAGTTTACTATTTAATGATTTCATGGAATGTTATGTGCTTTATGTGCGTTACATGTATGTATATAATGGCCCGATCGCACAATGTATAGATATTGTTAAACCGAACCACACAACACCCACACTCGCACAAGCCCTTTGGGCCGTTTTACTTGTGTTCGGACTTCAAGGGCTGCCCAAGTAAGGGCCGGCCCATTGTTTTTCTTTTGCACGTACAAACATACACACATGAGGGGATTTCACCTCATTTGTTACAAAATACTTTACACACACAAAACCCTAGCATCTCTTCCTTCTCTCTCGAACTCGAAGGCAGCCGCAAAACTCATAGTGTTTCGGATCAACTCTTGACCCCATTCTATTCGGTTAGTATGATTAATTGTTTGTGCTTAATGTTTTGATGTGTGCATGATGATATAGGATTTTTGATTAATATGATTGTTCATGTTGTATGATAGTATTCTTATTGATCGGTTACATGATGATGTTAATCCACTGTTATGTTCTAATTCCGGATTGTTAACTTGTTGGTGTTCATTAAATCGGCTCTCATGTATATTCACACAAATCGGGTTGCATGATAGAAGTCAAATGGTAATCTATGATGTTTGATAAATCAGCCGATATGCTATATGTTCCGGATTGTCATGTGTGATAATGAAAGATTTGAATGAATGTAATCGGACCAAATCATTGAGTTGTTAGTTGTTGTTATGCCTTGAATCAAGATTAGGGTTCATAAGATTTGATACTTGTTATCCCTGTTTGATCGATTTTAGAGTAACTAAATGTTTGGAGTTTTGTTAATTGGTAATCATGTTAAACTTGGAAACTTGATAAATGCTTGTAACCGAATCTGCTTGATTATTGGTATGTTAAAACAAATCGCACAAGGCCTCTCGATCGTACAAGAGGCCCACACGTACAAGACTTGGATCGCACACGGCTGCCTATCGCACAAGATCCCTCTGGATCGCACAAGGAATACGGCATCGCACAAGCTGCATGTTGTTAGACGGTTTGGGCCAGGTACTGTTGGGCCGGACAGCCCAAGTGTCCAGTCGCACAAGCCCTAACCTGCTCGCACAACCCGATCGGATGCAAGTTGGGCCGTGTGTATTTCCTGGTCGCACAAGTCACTTATACACTATTTGGACAGTTTGTTATTGGGTCACTTATGTTTCTGTTTTGGGCCGAATGATATATTGGGCTGGGTATTCACCGGATCGCACAAGACTTTTATGTGTTTAAATGTTTTGGGCTGATATGTTATTGGATTGTTATATTATTGATGGGCCGGGTTCGGTTGGATCGCACAACATGTTGTGGATTGCACAACATGTTGGGCCGTTTACTTTGGGCTAATAGTTTAGACGCACAAGTATGATTGCATTGTATTCTTGACTGTTTACGTGCTACGTGTTTGCTGTGATTCCTACGTGCATTACTTGAACCAGACCTGACTTGTGTGGTAACCCTGTTAGGATGTGGTTGACCACTGTTAGTTCAAGAACCCTCTTCTTTGTGTATCTGCCGAGCAACCCAAGGTGAGTTCACACAGCCAAGGCATGGGGTTCCCAGGGTGGGAATGGGATTGAATGAATTATACGTACATACTTAGTTAAAGGAACTTAATGATACGAGTCCTCAGGGTGAGGATGGTGAATGATAAGATACGGCTAGACTAGTATACCTACTTGAACAGATCTTCGCACACACGCCAAGGGTTGGCTGCGATAATTATGACTGATCTTCGCACACATGCCTCGGGAAGGCTGCGAACTATACATATTAGAACTTCGCACACATGCCAGGGTGGCCAGCGATATAAATATACATAGTCTAGTATACTTGAGAACTTCCTTAATCTTCGCATACATGCCTAGAGGGCCCGCGATGGAGACCAATACTATACATGAACAATGAACGAACTAATAAGATGCATGATTAGATGAACGAACGCAATGCTTGCTATACCATTTCTATTACTGAACTTACTTTCTGTGAACTCGCTCAACTAGTTGTTGACTCTCTGCTGCATGCCTTGCAGGACCTTAGCTACATTATGGAGCTTGCACAGGGAGGAGCAGGTCGTTGTGGGCAAAGGATCGTGAATGCTATTTGAACACTTATGATATTTAATACTTATGTTTGGGTTTACTTAAATGCTTCCGCTATACTTAACTATATTACATGTTCAATATGATTGGTGGTTAAGATCCTGGTCAGTCACGCCTCCAAGCGGTGGTACTCCGCATGTGGATTTTGGGGGTGTGACAGATTGGTATCAGAGCCATTGGTTATAGAGAACTAGGTTTTAATATGGGAAAACGTTTTTATTAAAACCAGACTATAACCAGAACAGTGCTCTCAACGATCCACAACGACGCTTCGCTCCACGTGCAAGACTCGACATCCTAGGTAATAAGGTTTACGTTTATTGCCTGTTTGCTAGAACTGCTTAGAACTTTGCTCGCATTACGCTTAGATACACATGACTTTATTACATGAGAATACCTACGTGCTTACACTTTTCTGTCATCGCCCTACTCGCGAACCACTCTCACTTACGTTACTATTACTATGAAGATCATGTCTGGACGAATTAACATGACCCAAGCCCAGCTAGAGGCTTTCGTTCAAGCTCAAGTTGCTGCGGCACTTGCAGCCGCTCAAGCAGGTAGTATACCTTGCAGTATAGCACACACTAGGATCTTTAGATCCTACACTCCTAAACTAGCCCTTGAATTTAAACTTTGCCCTATTCGTACACAATAGGTCAACCAGCGCAGCAGCAAGTTTGCACCTTTAAGAACTTCATGGACTGTCGTCCCAGTACTTTCAGCGGCACAGAGGGGGCAGTGGGACTCCTCCACTGGTTTGAGAAGCTAGAGTCAGTTTTCGAGATGTGCGAATGCCCAGAGGCTCGCAGGGAGAAATACGCCACTGGCACGCTAGAAGGAATAGCACTAACTTGGTGGAACGCCCAAGTTCAAATCTTAGGGTTGGCAGCTGCTAACGCCACACCCTGGAACGACTTCAAGGAACTCATTAAGAGGGAATACTGCACGCGTGATGACATCCACAAGCTGGAAAACGAGCTTTATCACTTGAAAATGACGGGGTCAGAGATTGAAGCCTATACGAAACGGTCAAACGAACTGGCTATTCTGTGTCCAACTATGGTGGACCCTCCAGTGAAGCGCATTGAGTTGTATCTCCAGGGACTTGCGCCAGAGATCCAGAGCCATGTTACATCGGCAAACCTCGACAACATCCAAGACATCCAGCGTCTTGCTCATCGCCTCACGGATCAGGCGGTGGAACAGAACAAGTTGCCCAAACGCATCAGTGCTACCACTTCAGCTGCTACTTCTGCCACACCCAACGACAACAAACGGAAATGGGATGGGGATTCCAGCAGGGGATCAGTTTCCGTTCAGTCTCAAGCACAGCAGCGCAGGGCGAATGACTACCAGAATCCGAGTCAGCAATCATCTGGCAGTCAGGAGCAGGGTGGATACCGGGGAGTACACCCACTATGTAACAAGTGTAACAGGCACCACAGTGGAAGGTGTCGTAAAGAACGTTGTCAGAGATGTCTCAAGATAGGGCACGAAGCCAAAGATTGTAGAAGCTCACGGCCAACTAATCAGAACCAGCAACTTCCACCACCAGCTCCTCAAAACCCACAGCAGCAGCAACCACAGCGTGGAAACCGGGGATGTTTCCAGTGTGGGGCAGAAGGTCATTACAAACGCGATTGCCCTCAGTTGAACAAGAATCAGAACCACAACAATAACCAGGGCAACGGGAACAACAATAACAACGGGGGAAACAACAACAACAATGGCAACGAGGGAAGAGGTCGAGCTTTTGTGTTAGGACGAGGAGACGCAATGAACGATTTTTGAACTTATAACTTATTTTGGGTTTTCATTATTATGTTTCTGCTACTTAAACAAAGTTTAGTTTGAACATCAATCGTATTGGGTTTTATGAATTATTTTAACTACTATACTTTATGTTTAATATGATGGATGGTTTGATATTATTGAACGCACCTGCCGTATTTATGGACCTTATGAACAGGGTGTGCAAACCCTACCTAGACAAGTTCGTCATAGTATTCATCGACGACATTCTGATCTACTCCAAGAGTCAGGAGGAACACGAGCAGCACCTACGCCTTATTTTGGAACTTCTACGGAAGGGACAGCGGTACGCTAAGTTTTCGGAATGCGACTTCTGGCTTCAGGAAGTCCATTTTCTAGGCCACGTAGTGAACAAGGATGGGATCCATGTTGATCCATCCAAGGTGGACTCGATCAGGAACTGGCCTGCACCACGTACGCCAACGGAAATACGCTAATTCTTGGGTTTGGCGGGTTATTACAACAGGCTTATCAAGGTGTTGGTGCACTACATCTGTTGATTTCGTCTTAGATCGAGTCTTTTATTGCATTGTATAGATTAGGGCGTGTTTTACGAGAAAATTAGAGAGTTTAGGCTTTTTAATGTTCTGGTCCGCTTATACGGACATGCCGTTGGAGTGGACCAGACCTGGACCT
Organism: Helianthus annuus; assembly: GCF_002127325.2. NCBI lineage: Eukaryota > Viridiplantae > Streptophyta > Magnoliopsida > Asterales > Asteraceae > Helianthus > Helianthus annuus. Next base: position 121,847,162 of record NC_035443.2, read on the forward strand.
CTTTAAGGGACATGCCGTTGGAGTGGACCAGAAATTGTATAAATACCCTTGGAGAGGTCCACAAATGTAACTTCCAGATTTCCATACCGAGGTGCTGCCGGTGTGAGATTCGCATGTAAAAGGTGTCAAATCAATAAGAAAAGAGAATTAAAGTGATATCTAGCTGTTTCTACATCAGGTACTTGTTTTCCGCACCTGTATCTGATCGAATTCCTCTGATTGACTCGTTCGGGTCAGATTCCGATCCTACAAGTGGTATCAGAGCTTCAGGAGGAGGAGTTTCATTGATATTTGCTGGATTTTGTCACATTTTCTTCTTCTACACCTTCTTTCTTACGTCAGACCAAGATTTCACGGTCCGTTTTGGCTGATTTTTGGATATGTTGTGCGCATAGACCCGATCTAAAACCCTACCAAGTTTCATCTCAAAACTCCAAGCCGTTTTGGAGATATCGCGATTTTTTGGTTCGTTTTTCCGACAAAAGGTCTGAACCGCTTATATGAACATAGGTGAACCGCTCAAAAGTTGTTGTCTGGATCGCTCCAAATTACTCCTGAACCGCTTTTATGTACATGTGTGAATCGCTCATAGGTGACTAATCTGGCTCGCTTATAAGGATTTTTGAACCGCTCAAAAGTCAACATGAGAACCGCTTATTTGGAACCTGTATGGACCGCTCATTAGACCATACGTGGATCGCTTTTACGTCATCTTGAATCGCCCATTTGACAACAACACAAAGTCCACCGCCACCTGTTACAATTCACATTTACCGCCCACTTTAATATCATTGGTTAAAGAAATTGGCCCAATCAGCTGCCTAGAAAGATATTAATACTTCTGACAATTAAAAAAAAAACGGCACATTCATTTGACAATTAAAGATATTACAGTTGCCGCCCACTTATAAACACATCATTGCATCGGCTCATTTGACCATTTGAATTGTATTGCCACCCATATATAATTACACCGACCCACTAGTTTGTTTTGGCCCAATCATCGAGTAGTCAAGGCCTGCTAATACAATCATTTTGTCTTCCAATACACCGCTTTAAAACATCATTTTTTGGTGTCGGCCCAATCCTTGCTTTGTATTCTACCGCCCCATAAAGTGTAATCGGCCCATGTGTTAGTGATTAAGGTGTTAAAGGTGTTTGGAAATCCAAGTTGAGTTTTGTGAACCAGGTGTGTTCGGTCGGCTTAAAAGCTTGTTCAAATTCGTTAGTGTGTTCTAATCGCGTGAAATCGTGTGGAAGGTCACATTCGCTTGAACGTCGATTCTGGTTTGTACAGTTTGGAGTTCAAGAATCTCAAAGGTTCAGTTTGTTTGAAAGTTCCTCAGTTTGTACGAAAAAGTGTCAAGTCATCTGTATTTGATCCGAGTCATCGCTGTCCGCTCTATGTGTCAACCCTCAATCCGCACAGAATTGATCATCAGTTCGAGTACCAGTTCGCTTCTATTAATTGATAATACTTTAAACTGATTGTTGTTTTATTTGTGTGTTTGTCAGGTTTCTTACGAGGTGAACCAGTTCGTTTGAAAGCTCGTTTGAGAAATTTTTCATTACCAAATCATGGATACGATTTTCTTTAATATGAATCAAGAAACAATTGACAGGATAAATGTCTTAACGAAAGAATTTGGTTTGTTTTCAGGTTATCCAGGAGAAAAAACAAAGAGTATCATTGAAAGGTATAAACATCTTGTTCGCTCAATGTCTGAAAAAGGTATTCGGAAAAATCCAAGCGAATGGGTTGAAGGATTAGCCAATTCCATACCTCAACAAGAATGGGGTACATATCTGTTGGAGTTAAAAAGAAATGGAGAATACTCTAGATTGTCAATTTGTCAATTCATTAAGAAGCTTGAAGAACAAATGGAGAACAATGATGTGAATAAGAAGAATCAAGAAGAAAAATCCGTTTCATCCGATGAAAGTTCAGAAGAATCACTTGTTGTTGATCAAACATCAACTGATTCTGGTTCTTCAGATGAAAGTTCCGAAAGAGCATTCGTTTTTGATCAAACATCATCTAACTCTGGTTCTTCGGATGGTAGTTCTGACAAATTAGTAGAGTTTATTGAAGCAGAGACTGAAGCTGAGAAAGTTGTTGAAGTTGAAAAAATAATAGAGATCGAAAAGATTGTTGAAGTCACAAAACCTTGTCTTACATGTTTAGAGTCTTGTAAACAATGTATAGAAAAAGATGAGAGATTTAGTGAGTTAGAAAAGTTGAAAGAACAATTGTTATTTGATGTAAAGAACTTGAAAAAGTCGTATGATGTATTGAACAGGCATGTGAATGGTCTGGAAAAGACTAACTCAGAAAGAGAGAAAGCTATGAAGATGTTGAATGCTACCATGATGACAAAGCAGAAAGAGATTAACATGTACATCGAAGAATGTGCAAAGTTGAAGAAAGCGTTAGAGAATGAAGCAGCTGAGAATGAAAGAATCCGAAGATTGCTGCAAAGTTACAAAGGTTGTGACTATGTAATGGATAGAATTTATCCAACGGTTGAAGGTTTTGAGGCGTTTAAAGATGAACAGCCAAAGAAGAAGAAAGATATTGGTAAGAAACAGGGCGTCTGTTATAATAGGTGTCCGCCTCCGATTTGGGAAGGGTACTCACCTAGAAAACCTAACGAGGAAGAATTAAAACAGGCGGTCAATATTAAACTAGAATCCGAGATAACCGATGTTTTACCAGACAATATTGACGTCACGTTCACAGCGTCCGACACAGATCATGAGTCCGAACTGATAAAACGAGTGGTCGATCAGGTGTTGGATAAGGATGAGGAGTCAGAGTCAAAGTCCGAGTCCGAAAGTGCGTGTCAGTCAGTCAGGAGTTCGACGTTGTCCGAAAAGAGTTCGAAATCGTCGGGAAAACGAGTGTATAGTAAAGAATTTTTGCTTTCAAAATCTAATTTGAATGACGAAACGTTTGAAGTTGCATATACTTTGAATGGTTCTGACAAATTATATTTTGATAAAGAGTTTCCAATAAGAGGTGTTAAACCAGAAATGCTTAAAAAGGTTTTCAAACTAAAAGAAATTAATATTTCTGAAATAAAAGATGAAAATCTTATTGTAAAACCTAAATTTTACACCTCAAGAGTTCAACAACGACTAAACAAGAAAAAAGGTTACAATTCTGGTTCGGGTTTTCAAAAGAAACCAAACCAAAATCGTAGCTACAAAAAGAAAGGTCTTGGTTTTACTCCACCAGAAAACTATAAAAATGAAAAATTTTCTAAAACAAATACAAAATTCGTTTCAGGTACAAGCTCGGAAGAGGAAGCAAAAAGCTCATTCTGGAAACAATCTAATCAAGAATTTATTGCTGAGAAGAGAAAGAATGGAGCTTACGTGAAGAAAGAAACCAGAACTTGTTTCCGATGCAATGAAGCCGGTCACATTGCATGGAATTGTCCGAAAGCGACGAACACAAAACAGGGAGTTTCTGGAAAATTGAAACAAGTTGTAGTTGATAAAACCGAACCTCCAACTGAACAATTTAAAGTTTTCAAAAATTCAACATTTGAAGTTGGTGAATGTTCGAAGAGATTTTACAAGCGAAGTGTAAAACTTGACAACCAAAAATGGGTTGTTAAGAAATCTGAGGTAAAATCTGGCGATGAATCTGATTCCACAAAATCAGAGGAGCCACAGTTTGATGAGAGTGATGAAAACTCAGTTCCTTCAATGGATGACGAGAACTTTCCACCATTGAAGACTGAGAATTTTAAAAGAAAAGTTGGAAAGACTGAAGTCTCATCTCAGAATTATTCTGAAAAGGATAATTTTGATGTTGAGAAAGCTTTTAACGGGAATGTAAAGAAAATTTTCAGTAAAATGGTTGATGGGAAAGTGAAAGGGGTAAAAGACTTCTATGCTAAAAAGACAGCAACATACACCCCAACTAAATCCGAATTGAAATTACCCAAGGCTGGTCAGGCTTGGGTGGACATTTTCTTTGCTTGAAAAACCTGACTTGCCGGAGATCCCAAGTTTGTAATCGTGGATCAGGAATCGGCATCTTTCATGTTAATTAGGATGATTGGAAAGTGTTTGTAATTGTTAAAATTTTACAGGATTAGAGGACTACGCCGGAGCTTCCAGGTTGGTAAGTGCGAAGCAGGAATCGGCATCCTGATTGGTAAAATGGTGTTGTAGACGTAACATTCCTACAAGTGGTTATTTTTACAATTGGGTTAGAGATTGCTTGATTGCAAATGGTAAATCAGGGACATTAAATTGTACTTGATTTACTATTCATGACAAAAAATAGACAAGATGATGAACCACATCCCCGTTTTAAAATTGATAAACCTACAAGTGGTTGATATCAACACAAACTCATTTTCCGGAAAAATCATTTTGATTAAAACAAACTTAAGTGTTTTGAAATCTAAATGAGAAAATGATTTGTGATAGGGGGAGTTCAGATTGTTTATGCCTAATGAATGGTGATTTGATGTGATTCAGTGTCAGTTGTCAAGTTTCTGTACAGTTTGTTTTACTTTTTATGTTTCTAGTAGGTAAAAATTTAGAAGTTTTCAAATTTTCTTTAAAATGTGTTTGCATTTTAGGGGGAGTAGGGAATTTTCAAATTTTCATAAATTTTTGAAAATTCAAAAAGATTTTCGACAACTGATGTTGGATAGCTGTTTTTCAAAATTCCGAGTGCTAAACATGATGAGCAATGCTTGAGGGGGAGTGTGTGTGTGAAATTAAAATGTTTTTCATAATCTAACCTTTTCAAGTGGTTCATCACAATCTGTGTATGTTTTGAATGAGAATCTGGATTGATGTAAGTTCATATGTTTGATAAATATATGTGAAAGAAATTTACTCTGAGGTAGAGTTGATGCAGGAAATCCAGGCGTTGATCCTGAAGATGTTGCTGAAGATCAAAGAAATGCCAGCAAATCGAGAGGAGGAGTCTGAAGACAGAGAGAGAGAAGTCCAAAGACTGATAAAGACTAAAGTCGTTGAAGACTCGACACTTTAGACTCGTCAACATCTGAGGGGGAGTCTGTTGGTGCAGTCATCTGTCAACTTCGTCTTAGTGTCAAGTCTTGGTTACGGAGCGGATCTGATCAGGCATGACATCACGAGTGACATCACCCAAGTGACATCACAAGTGATGTCATGAACTCACAAAAAGGAGTTTAGCCGTTTAAATGTCTAAAGGTTTAAGAAATATCAATTCACAAGAAGACAAAAACATATTGTCTAGTTATTGTTTATTGGACCATTTGGTGGTCCAATGAAATGTCTTCATCATGAGGTCCAATGAAAGCTCACCTATCAAATATCCAATGAGTGAAGATTATGGACTTGGAAGTCAACTGTGAAGGTTTCAAAGATATGTCAAAGTTTAAAAGCTGAATCGCCTTTACGGCAACATGTTCTGAACCGCTTGAAAGACATGGTCTGGATCACTTTAAAGTCACGGCTGAACCGCTTTTACGGCAGTCCATTGGAGCGGTTCACATGTAGTATAAATAGGTTAGTTGTCAAATCATTTGTAACGGTTCAGAATCTTGTACCGAGGTATTGCCGGTTTTCCTTGTAAACGTAAACAGTGTAAAATCAATATACAAGAGGTTTAGAGTGTGAATCAAGCTGTGTACGCATCCGTTTCTTTGTTTCCGCCTCTGAAACGGAGTTGAGCTCTTCCGAACGACTCGGTTAGGTCGAAATCCGATCCTACACAAGGATTTTTCAAAGATTGCTCAGCCGCTTACTCTACTGACACAGAAGGGTGTCACTTATCGCTGGGGAGAATCCCAGGAGACTGCTTTTCAGCACCTAAAGGATAGACTTTGCAGCACACCTATCCTCTCTTTGCCAGAGGGCACAGATGACTTCGTGGTTTATTGTGATGCATCCATTCAGGGTCTTGGATGTGTGTTAATGCAGCGCGACAAGGTTATTGCTTACGCTTCACGCCAACTTAAGATTCACGAACGGAACTACACGACGCACGACTTAGAGCTGGGAGCTGTTGTTTTCGCACTTAAGATATGGCGACACTACCTGTACGGTACCAGGTGCACGTTTACACCGATCACAGGAGTTTCGAGCATATTCTTAAGCAGAAGGATTTGAACATGCGTCAACGACGATGGGTCGAACTACTGAACGATTACGAATGCGCCATCAAGTACCTTCCAGGCAAAGCCAATGTTGTGGCGGACGCCCTCAGTCGGAAAGACACTTTACCTCGGCGCGTGCGAGCGCTACAGCTTACGATTCAGTCAGAAGGCAGACGGTGCCTACTATGTAACGGGGCGTATTTGGGTCCCACTTTATGGGGGTCTACGCGAACTTGTAATGGATGAAGCTCACAAGTCTCGCTGTTCGGTACATCCAGGGTCGGACAAAATGTACCACGACATCAGAACTACTTATTGGTGGCCTAGCATGAAGGCCCACATCGCTACCTATGTCAGCAAGTGCTTGACCTGTGCGAGAGTCAAGGTGGAATACCAGAAACCAGCGGGTCTACTTCAGCAGCCTAAGATACCTCAATGGAAATGGGAAGAAATTTCCATGGATTTCGATACAGGCCTACCTAGATCCCAGCGGGGGAATGATACTATATGGGTGATCGTGGATCGACTCACCAAGTCTGCACACTTCCTGGCTATAAAGGAAACGGATAAGTTCTCCACTCTTGCAGACATCTACCTTAAGGAAGTTGTTTCGAGGCACGGGGTGCCCACCTCCATCATTTCGGATCGGGATGCACGATTCACGTCAGAGCTATGGCAAGCGGTGCATAAATCTTTCGGCTCACGGCTAGACATGAGCACAGCGTATCATCCTCGGACGGATGGGCAGTCTGAGCGGACGATTCAAACACTTGAAGACATGCTTAGGGCATGCGTTAGCGATTTCGGCAACGGCTGGGAAAAGCACCTCCCTTTGGTGGATTTTTCATATAATAACAGTTATCACACCAGCATACAAGCCACTTCATTCGAGGCATTGTACGGACGTAAATGCCGGTCACCTCTCTGTTGGGCAGAGGTGGGGGATAGTCAGATTACGGGTCCAGAGATTGTAGTGGACGCCACAGAAAAGATTGCACAAATACGACAACGCATGGCGGCAGCACGCGACCGTCAGAAAGCCTACGCAGACAAGCATAGAAAGCCTTTGGAATTTCAGGTCGGGGACCGGGTTTTACTAAAAGTCTCACCCTGGAAAGGGTGTGGTACGTTTTGGCAAACGGGGCAAATTGAATCCGCGGTACGTCGGACCATTCGAAATCATAGAAAAGATTGGCAAGGTAGCCTATCGATTGAACCTACCAGCTGAACTCGGGGCAGTTCACAATGTCTTTCATGTGCCGAACCTAAAGAAGTGCCTATCAGATGAAACCCTCATCATTCCTTTCAAAGAACTCACTATCGACGAGCAGTTGCAGTTCGTCGAGGAACCAGTTGAAATCACGGACCGGGATGTAAAGATCCTCAAAAACAAGAGAATCCCTCTTGTTCGAGTACGTTGGAACTCCAAACGTGGCCCAGAGTACACCTGGGAACGCGAAGACAGGATGACAGAAAAGTACCCCCAGTTATTCGAAACCAAAGCAACCACTACTGAGGCTGAAGCTACTACTTCGGAATTTCGGGACGAAATTCCAGATCAACGGGGGGAGGATGTGACACCCCAGGAAAAACCAGTGAACGATTGAACTTACCTAGCTTCCTCAGTGAGTGCGTACCAAATTTCGGGACGAAATTTCTTTTTAGTTGGGGATAATGTGACAACTCGAACTTTAGACTTATCTTGTAACGTTACGTGCTAATGTGAAAGTTTACTATTTAATGATTTCATGGAATGTTATGTGCTTTATGTGTGTTACATGTATGTATATAATGGCCCGATCGCACAATGTATAGATATTGTTAAACCGAACCGCACAACACCCACACTCGCACAAGCCCTTTGGGCCGTTTTACTTGTGTTCGGACTTCAAGGGCTGCCCAAGTAAGGGCCGGCCCATTGTTTTTCTTTTGCACGTACAAACATACACACATGAGGGGATTTCACCTCATTTGTTACAAAATACTTTACACACACAAAACCCTAGCATCTCTTCCTTCTCTCTCGAACTCGAAGGCAGCCGCAAAACTCATAGTGTTTCGGATCAACTCTTGACCCCATTCTATTCGGTTAGTATGATTAATTGTTTGTGCTTAATGTTTTGATGTGTGCATGATGATATAGGATTTTGATTAATATGATTGTTCATGTTGTATGATAGTATTCTTATTGATCGGTTACATGATGATGTTAATCCACTGTTATGTTCTAATTCCGGATTGTTAACTTGTTGGTGTTCATTAAATCGGCTCTCATGTATATTCACACAAATCGGGTTGCATGATAGAAGTCAAATGGTAATCTATGATGTTTGATAAATCAGCCGATATGCTATATGTTCCGGATTGTCATGTGTGATAATGAAAGATTTGAATGAATGTAATCGGACCAAATCATTGAGTTGTTAGTTGTTGTTATGCCTTGAATCAAGATTAGGGTTCATAAGATTTGATACTTGTTATCCCTGTTTGATCGATTTTAGAGTAACTAAATGTTTGGAGTTTTGTTAATTGGTAATCATGTTAAACTTGGAAACTTGATAAATGCTTGTAACCGAATCTGCTTGATTATTGGTATGTTAAAACAAATCGCACAAGGCCTCTCGATCGTACAAGAGGCCCACACGTACAAGACTTGGATCGCACACGGCTGCCTATCGCACAAGATCCCTCTGGATCGCACAAGGAATATGGCATCGCACAAGCTGCATGTTGTTAGACGGTTTGGGCCAGGTACTGTTGGGCCGGACAGCCCAAGTGTCCAGTCGCACAAGCCCTAACCTGCTCGCACAACCCGATCGGATGCAAGTTGGGCCGTGTGTATTTCCTGGTCGCACAAGTCACTTATACACTATTTGGACAGTTTGTTATTGGGTCACTTATGTTTCTGTTTTGGGCCGAATGATATATTGGGCTGGGTATTCACCGGATCGCACAAGACTGTTATGTGTTTAAATGTTCTGGGCTGATATGTTATTGGATTGTTATATTATTGATGGGTCGGGTTCGGTTGGATCGCACAACATGTTGTGGATCGCACAACATGTTGGGCCGTTTACTTTGGGCTAATAGTTTAGACGCACAAGTATGATTGCATTGTATTCTTGACTGTTTACGTGCTACGTGTTTGCTGTGATTCCTACGTGCATTACTTGAACCAGACCTGACTTGTGTGGTAACCCTGTTAGGACGTGGTTGACCACTGTTAGTTCAAGAACCCTCTTCTTTGTGTATCTGCCGAGCAACCCAAGGTGAGTTCACACAGCCAAGGCATGGGGTTCCCAGGGTGGGAATGGGATTGAATGAATTATACGTACATACTTAGTTAAAGGAACTTAATGATACGAGTCCTCAGGGTGAGGATGGTGAATGATAAGATACGGCTAGACTAGTATACCTACTTGAACAGATCTTCGCACACACGCCAAGGGTTGGCTGCGATAATTATGACTGATCTTCGCACACATGCCTCGGGAAGGCTGCGAACTATACATATTAGAACTTCGCACACATGCCAGGGTGGCCAGCGATACAAATATACATAGTCTAGTATACTTGAGAACTTCCTTAATCTTCGCATACATGCCTAGAGGGCCCGCGATGGAGACCAATACTATACATGAACAATGAACGAACTAATAAGATGCATGATTAGATGAACGAACGCAATGCTTGCTATACCATTTCTATTACTGCACTTACTTTCTGTGAACTCGCTCAACTAGTTGTTGACTCTCTGCTGCATGCCTTGCAGGACCTTAGGTACATTATGGAGCTTGCACAGGGAGGAGCAGGTCGTTGTGGGCAAAGGATCGTGAATGCTATTTGAACACTAATGATATTTAATACTTATGTTTGGGTTTACTTAAATGCTTCCGCTATACTTAACTATATTACATGTTCAATATGATTGGTGGTTAAGATCCTGGTCAGTCACGCCTCCAAGCGGTGGTACTCCGCATGTGGATTTTGGGGGTGTGACAAGAGCAGTGGATCCAGAATAAGCAGATGTTTACATACAAGTCTCTCCCCTTGAAAGTGATTACAACAACTGATGACCTCCTATCCGCTGATCTTGCAAAGTGCTGACCTACAACTGCTGCTCAAGTAAAAGATCTGATGGAAGACTAAAGTCCTGCTGATTCAATCTACTGCTTTGAGTCAAGCACTGCTAATCAGACAAGTGCTGGTGGGTTCATAGTAGTAGAAGGTTGCAGCAGCTGTTCTAAAGTCTGTTTAGTAATAGAATGTATTAGCAGTAGTTAACACAAGCAGTGTTTGTATAGATCAGAGGTTAGAGTTTGTTAGGAGGTTAGATGTCACTTTCATGGTGACGTCAGCTAAGATGCTCAGTAGTTTGCAAGTGCCTATAAATAGTTCAGTACTTTGTACTGTTCTATTAGCTCTTTTGCATCATTCGTCTTCTTTGCACGAACAAACAACTGAGCTCTGGCTGAGGGGGAGTTTGCATTCATTCATCAATCATTGTAATCATTGTTGAAATAAATTCAATCTTTCGGTTCATTGTGTAAAGATGTTTGATCAAAGTATTACTCTCGTTTGATTGTATGCAAAGTTTGTTTTCATCTTAATTCTGCTGCACACTCATCCACTTTCGTCTTAATTTCAAACACAAAATACAATCAAAATCAAACTCAGATCCATCAATTAGTATCAGAGCTAGGACAGTCAAATTTGATTTAACAATCATTTTGACGTAAATAGTTCAGCTCATAATAGTTGATACTGATCGTTTGTTCGTCGTTGAAAAACAGAGTAAGGATTAATCACCATTAAAGTTGATTTCTCAGTATCTGTAAAACAACATGAATGACGTCACAATCTCAGGATGATAAAAACAACATCGGCTCGCTTTTTAAACCACCTATGCTAAAAAGAAATGAGTACAACATCTGGCAGAGGAGGATGGGTCACATCCTTGCTCAACAAAGCACAGGTTGTTGGAGGTCTGTCGTCTTTGGTCCCCATGTTCCTACAGTGCCAAGAACTGAAGATGCTAAAGCATCCGTTCCAAAACGTATTGAAAATTATACCGAAACCGATTTTCAAAGGATTGAACTAGATGCTAAAACATTTAGCATCACAGCATCAGCGCTGCCCAATGAAATATATGCTGGACTGTTACATTGTAACAGTGCCAAAGAATTGTGGGACGCGCTTAAGAAACAGTTTGGGGGTACCGAAGAAGTCATAGAAAACAATAGGGAAATCCTGAACCAACAGTATGAAACATTTTGTCATGTTAAAGGTGAATCACTGACGCAACAATTTGAGCGTTTCAGTTGTCTCATCAGTGAACTGAGGCTTGTAAAAACCACTTTTACAAACTCAACTCAAAATAGCAGGTTCCTCAGGTCACTGCCAGAAAAATGGGACACCATAGCTTTTGTCACCCGAAATTCACCTGAGTTCAAGGATCTGACCTTGACCCAACTCCATGGTCGACTCCTGACCTACGAAAGGGAGTTGAACCAGAAAAGGAAGTTACAAGAGTCAGGAAAAACCGTTGATGATTATACATTCGGTAACACTGCTCTTTTGGGTCAAGAAGAATCTGGGAGTAGTGGTAAGGATCAGGGTTATGATCACTTCATTGACATAACTGCTGGTGCAAATTTTAACAACCCTGATCCTCACTCTACAAGTTATGCATTCACTGCAAACGAAAACCAGATGTCAGACAATCTAAGCTTTGAACTCAATGATCTACAGCATTTTGACCCCACTGATTTAGAGGAAATGGACATCCTGCATCAACTGGCCTTGCTAAGTGTTAGAACTAGCAAATTTTATAAAAGAACAGGGCGAAAATTCCCAGGGTTGCATGGGAATCTAAGGGTTGGGTTGGATAAATCGAAAATCAAGTGCTACAAGTGTAATAGGTTAGGACACTTTGCTAGGGAATGTAGGAGTCAAACTGTTGGCCCCATAATCACTCATCCTAGTTCAAACCCTAGACCTCAAAATCAAAACACTATGCACTATGCCCAATATGCCCGAGCAGCTCAAGTGAACACTGCTCACTATGCTGTTGCCCCTGTGCCAGTACATTATGTCCAAACAGCTGCTCCACAGATCCAATATGTTCAAACTCCTGTCCCTCAGGCACAAGTGCAACCTACACCTCAAACAACTGCTCCAGCAGCAGTACATAGCAGTCAGATTTTTTGTAACGGCTGCCACGTCAGCATTCACTTTCTTCCCCATAAAATCCCCCACTCACCATCAAAACAGGGTTTTACTGTCGAATTGAATTCTTAAAAATTCTCTTCTCAAAGCAGTTTTTCTTCTCATTTCTCACAAATTTCTTCGATCATTCGTTTCAAAAATGACAAAATCGAAGCCATCTGCAAAACCCTCATCCAAATCATCATCGAAAACAGCCTCTCAAAAGGAAACTTCCACTGAAATTCCATACAAATCATCTCACAATCTCCTGGGTCTTCTAACAAAACCAGGAACCACCAATGTTTTCGATTCCATTATTACCATCATGGCAAAATCAAAGTACAAAACTTTGTTCACCGCCGATGCACCAATCTATTTGGTGACCCAAAGGGAGTTTTGGAAGAATGCAACCCTTGAAAAACAAGGAGACATTGCAACCACCATTCACTCTTCTATAAAGGGTAAAGCTGTCCAAATCACACCACAATCCATCTCCGAAGTCTTTCAACTCGATGATCAGGCAGGTAATCATTGTAAACATCTGTGCTTGTAATCATTGTAAACAGTTCAGTTATCAATGAAATAAAGTTATTTGATCCCTATGTTTGTTTGTTTATGTTTGATGTTTTTCATGTTTTGACTTTTATTCGATTTCAAACTCTATATCGCTTTCTGGAGAATTATACACAAACTGGTGCGTAAACGTAATCAGTTAAACACGACAAATACTCTGGAACATCAATTTATGCTTAACATACCTTAAATAACCTTTACATAATTTAGAAATAAGTTTTGAAGGCTTTGGTATGGCAAAATCCAGTTAATTCGCTTACAGGGACTAAAATTGACAAACTGCGAAAGTATGCCGATTTGAACTGTAACGAACATTCTGGAACATGATCATAAGTTAAACACACCCTAAATATCCTTTACATAGCTTAGAAATAGGCTTTGAGGGGTTCGGTGTGCTAAAATAAACTTTTGGGTCATTCAGGGACTAAAAGTGTCAAAAAGTGCATAAGTTTGCATTTTCGCGCATAACTTACGTTCTGAATACATCCGGACTTCCAAAAATTTATGCAATCATTAAAATATTATGTTCTAATGATTGGCTTGTTAAAAATCCATTCGTCGCGCAATTTGGACCGTTTTTGCATCCGTTACGACTTCCGTCGTAATTAACCGAACAACGCAATCGTACGGCCAAACGAACCGACATCCGAGATATTTTTGAGCACATTTTAAGTTCCCTATACTTTAACTTCATTTTAGAGCTTAAAAATGGGTTTGACGGGTTTTAGAAGTGCCAAAACACGTCCATACGCGCACAGGGACCAAATCTGCCAAAACTGAAAGTTAGCTGGTCTGCAGGGTCCTTACGGACCGTATGGACATGCTTACGGTCCGTAAGCAACCCCCAGAACAGCAGAAAGTGCTTTCCAGCTAGATCCAGCTTTTACCCACTTGTGCACATGGTTTTGGGGTTCCTATGGGCTGGTTTGTGTGCCCATCAAGGTACCAAATCAGGATTTGACAAATGTACGGCCTAGATCGTGCCCTCTTCTCCAAGAAACGATCCTAACGGTAGTGCTTCACCTATATATACCCCCACTCTTTTCACTCATTTCCCACACTTGAATTCTGAGTTTGTTCTCTAAGTTGGGGTGTTTTAGCACTTCATACCTGAGAATACTCGGAAGTTCAATCTTGCGGGGACCTTCTGTAAGTATTCTTTCGCGTTTTTAGTTCGTTTTAGCGTTAAAGTCAAACTGCGTTTGACTTTCTGCATTGACCAGTTTATGGTCAATGCGAAGTTCATTTGAACTTCATAACGTAAGCGTAATCACGATGGTTATAGTCCCTAGCGACTATACCTACTGATTACCACGTTATCTTGGCTCAGTGACGAGTCGTAGTTTCGGCCAAAATGCGTTTTCTCACGTATTTTGTAACCAAACTACTCTAGGGTATTAAAACCGTTTGTTTTAATACCAAACCTGTTTTCTAACTTTACTAAACATGTTCTAGCATGTTTAGCTCGTCGCTTTTAGATTTGTGCTTGTTTAGGGTCGTAAAGGTAAGCGATCTAATCAATCGCTTATGCTTACGAACCCGACCCATTTGGTCGATCATAAGGATCCGACCAAACATTTAGGTGACCATAGTTGTGTAGGGAATAACCTTCCGAGGTTATACCTTATGGTCACGACGTTTAAGTAGTTGTATGATAAGTAGTTCTTATGCCTTAGGTAAATTACCAAAATACCCTCTTTGCGCCAAAATTCATTTTAAGCCTATGTAACATAAATTTTGACATCTAAACTGATTTAGCAACAATATTAAGCATGTTAAGGCATAACTTGCTTGTCATAGGACTAGTTAAGCATTCCGAACGCGTTTTATGCGAGCGACGCGTTAAAGTAGCATAAGCTACCTAAACGGGTCGTAACGGGTCAAAAGAACTTAGGATAGGTTTCGTTTTAGTACGTAGGCTTTGTTAAACCATGTTACATAAGTTCCCTTACTTATTTGGTTTACGAACCCTCGTACTACCCGATCCTCCGATAGGTCCGTTTATTAATGTAGATACCTATATAGGTGCCGTTTGATTTCGTGATCTTCTAGCATTGCTTGGTGGTTATCCTACGACTTCTAAGCAATCTCAAGTGAGTACATAGACCCCTCTTTTACTGTTTTTCAAACATTTTGGGGTGAAACACATGTGCCTACTTGTTACTTTCATGATTTCACGCTTTTATATCATATACTTGCTATGTTCATTAGTACACTATTAGTACATGATTTCATTATGTTTTGCTATGTATGTTTACTTAGCATGCTAGCACATTGATTTACATTACGTTGCTTTGCTACATATGTTTACTTGGCATATTAGCACATTGTTTTACATTACGTTTTCTGCTATGTATGTTGACTGAGCATGCTAGCACATTGTTATACATTACATTTTCTGCTATGTATGTTGACTGAGCATGCTAGCACATTGATTTACATGACTTTTCTGCTTTGTATGTTTACTTAGCATACTTAGTACGTTGTTTTCACAATACTTGTTTACATTTGGTATGACATTTGGTTTGCATAAACGGTTCTTTTACTACATTCATTAACATTAGCTACGCCGCTCGGTAGTAAGTAATGGTACCATAGGACTTGACAAATCCCGTTCCTGACACCCTAGGTTTGTTTGGGTGAAAGGAATGACTGAATCCGTGAACATTTTTACTTTGATAACCTTTACTCTAAGGTTATCCTGCTGTCTCAAGGCTTGAATGTAATGCGTTATCTTACCACATAAATGTTTGTATCAATAAAACAAGTTTTCTACTTGGCAAAACATAACTTTTTGATTTATTCAAAATACTTTGTTTTGTTCCTTTTTACTTATGGTTAAGTATTCTCATTTTGTTACTTACCATACATAACTTTTGTTTACACTTAACTACATGACTACATTTTGGGTTTTAAACATTGACAATGGTTTAGACAAGAACATTTGATGATTGGTTTGAACATGAACTATATGCTTTGGTGGTTTGTTTAAGTGACTTAAGTAACGATATGTGTGTAGTATGCTACAAGCATGATGGATACGCCGCTGGTACTTCCTATATATAAGTGCTTGTATTATATTACATGACATACCGTTATTTAAATCATTCAATTTTGGACTTATACATTTTACACAAATAATATCTTTTTCACAAGACTTTGTTTTACAAAACAATTTATTCCATACAACTTATTTTTACTTGGTTATTCTTTTAACCATACATCATTCTTTTATACATACATATTAACTGATTTGTTATCGCTTTTCAAACATTTTATAAGCAAACACTTAAACTAGATTCATGACAAGTTTTCATTAAACATTTTCTTAAACCTAAGTCATGAATCCTATTTTCATAAAACCTATGTTACTCACAGGCATTTTTATGCTGACATACCTATTTTCACATGTGTTTCAGGAGCTAATGCATAGGATGATCGTGACATGCTAGGGTGGACTTGGGCCTTAGTGACATAAAACAGAGCTAGACTTAGTTTAATGACATTATGTACTCTTTATTTCAGTAGTTTTAAGACAATGTATCATGTTGGTTCTTGTTTTGAACAATGTATTCCACCCTTGGGTGATGAATAAAATATTATTTTAATTACCTTGGTTGTGGAACAAAAATTCTGTTACAACACTCCCCGACGTTTCCGCCACGATTTGATGTTTTACGTGGTCGGGGTGTGACAGAAGAGTTGGTATCAGAGCCAATGGTTATAGGGAATTAGGTTATTAGTAATGCTTTGACCTAGACTATAACCTTTCTAGGACCCCAACACAAGTTGTCTTGTGTTTAGATCTTAAAACATGCACTTCACCTATCCTTAGGTGATCACCAAAACAAGAACCCAGTTTTCTAAAACGATTTTTGAAAAACAATCCTCTGTTTTCAAATAATTTATTATATGATTTTGAACCCTTCCAGTTTGATTTTTGGCCTTGTGCCTTCCAAGTTTTCAAAATCTCGTCAAAGTTTTGGGTTCTAAATAGTGTGAACACGTGCAAACTGGAAGAGTGAATGCCTGTACCATGGGTTTTCTGTCTAAGGCTAGAGTGTTCGTACAAATCCACATAATCGGACCAGTCACTCTTACCTGGGAACTCTTGGGGTGAGTGTTCACTTATAGGCGAGCATGTCTTCGCTAAGCGTTATTTATGGACCCATTTACTTTGATTAGTCACTGTGTGTCATTTGTTTGCTTTGTGATACGGACGAATGATCTGCGCTAAGCGTTATTTATGGACCCATCCTTGCTTAGTTGATTTTGTTTCGTCTCGTTCTTTTCATCTAATCATCTCACTCGTTTCCTCTCATGTTTTCCTCTTTTTTAGCATGCCTCCTCGACGCGAAAATCAGCTACCGAATGCCGAACTGGCAGAAATCATCGCACAGCATATGGCTGCTGCGTTCCCGAATCTTATTGCTCAGTTTAACCAAGCCAACCTCAATCAGAATGCTCCTTGTAACTTCAAGAGCTTCAATTCGGCTAAACCACTCAAGTTCAGTGGTACTGAGGGGGCAACTGGGCTCCTTCAATGGTTTGAGAGCATTGAGAATACTTTTCGTCATGTTCAGTGTCCTGATAATCGCAAAGTCGAGTCTGCTTCTAGTGTTTTTCAGAAAAGGGCGTTGACATGGTGGAACGGGGTCATGAGGGTTCGTGGTGCTGAAATTGCTTTAGCACAGACATGGGCTGAGTTGAGGACTCTCATGATGAGTGAGTTTTGTCCTCGTCATGAACTACGAGCATTGGAAAGGGAGTTCGATGATCTGAAACAAGTAAGTGGTGAGCACCGGGCGTATACTGATAGGTATGAGGAGCTGAGTTTGTTATGCCCAACTATGGTTACCCCACTTAACAAGGCTATCGAGAGATACATCGATGGTCTACCTGACTCTGTGCAAGACATCGTTACCGGTAGTAAACCTACCACTGTTCGTCAGGCAATCGAACTATCTGCAACGCTGACTGAGTCGCAGATACGAAAGGGTAAGTTGCATAGAAAGGGTGACAAGAAGGGTAAGAAGCAGGATTCTGAGAAGAAGGATAGCAAGAAAGGTAAAAGCAAGAAGGGGAGTGATGCGGGTTCTTCGAAGGGTTCGAGGAAGCGGAAGGCTTCCCAGAATTATGCCGTTACTACTCAGGCTCAAGCTGCTCAAAATCAGCATGCGCAACCTCTTGCCAAGAAACCATACTTTGGCAATGCACCTCTGTGCAATAAGTGTAACGGACATCATCAACCACACCACCAGTGCCGTCAATGCACTAACTGCGGAAGACCTGGCCATCTTGCTGCCACCTGCCGTATTCCTGCTAATTTGAATCGGGCAGCTCAGAACCCGGCTCAACAGGTTGCTCAGCAACAAGGTCAAGCAGCACGACCTCACTTCCCACCAGGTTCCTGTTACAACTGTGGGGATCTGACCCACTACCGTAACCAGTGTCCAAGGTGGGTGAATGCAAACCCGGTTCAAGCTCAGGCTCGTGGACGAGCTTTTAACATGAATGCTGTTGAGGCGCAAGCCGATAACGAGGTGGTGAACGGTACGTTCTTTGTTAATAATCAACCTGCGTCTGTTCTTTTTGATTCAGGGGCCGATAAGAGTTTTGTGTCGTTATCTTTTGAGCCCTTGCTTCGCGTGTCTAGAACGAAACTAGGTAAGCCTTTGACAGTAGAAGTTGCGAGTGGTAAACCCATTGTTCTTGATTCTGTTCTTCGCAACTGCCAGTTGAACCTTAACGACCACCTTTTTCCTATTGACCTCACGCCTATGCAACTTGGAAGCTTCGACATTATCGTGGGTATGGATTTGTTAGCCAAGCATCGCGCAGAGGTAGTTTGTTTTGAGAAGATTGTTCGAGTTCCGCTTTCGTCTGGTGAGATACTATAGGTTCGTGGTGAAAAACCTGCTAGTAGCCTCAAGTTTATGTCTTGTTTTCAAGCTCGGAAGTATCTGCGAAAGAACTATGTGGCCTTCTTGGCACATGTTACAGCAGATAAAGACCAAGGTAAGTCTATTCAAGATATCCCTGTTGTTCGGGATTATCCGGAGCTGTTTCCTGAAGAATTATCTGGACTACCCCCAGCACGCCAAGTCGAGTTCCGTATTGATCTTGTACCTGGTGCAAATCCTATTGCCAGAGCTCCATATCGTCTTGCACCGTCTGAGATGCAAGAGCTATCTAAGCAGCTTCAGGAGCTTTCTGACAAAGGTTTTATCCGTCCTAGCTTTTCTCCTTGGGGTGCTCCCGTTCTTTTTGTCAAGAAGAAGGATGGATCCTTCAGAATGTGTATCGATTATCGTGAGCTGAATAAGCTTACCATCAAGAATCGATATCCCCTACCTCGCATTGATGATCTCTTTGACCAGTTACAGGGTGCTACTTGTTTTTCGAAGGTTGATCTTCGTTCTGGGTATCATCAACTTCGTGTGCATGAAGAGGATATTCCCAAAACAGCATTCCGCACTCGATATGGGCATTATGAGTTCACAGTCATGCCATTCGGTTTGACCAATGCTCCTGCTGTTTTCATGGACTTAATGAATAGGGTCTGCAAGCCTTGTTTAGATAAGTTCATCATCGTTTTCATTGATGACATCTTGATTTACTCTAAGACGCAAGCTGATCACGAGCGCCATCTTCGTCTTACTCTGGAACTCCAAAAGAAAGAGCAACTTTTTGCCAAGTTCTCCAAGTGTGAATTTTGGCTTAAGGAAGTTCAATTTTTAGGACATATTGTCAACGAACAAGGTATTCATGTAGATCCCTCCAAGATCAGTGCGATTAAGGATAGGGATACGCCTACTACTCCTACTGAGGTTCGTTCTTTTCTTGGTCTTGCGGGTTATTACCGCCGCTTCATCGAGAACTTCTCAAAGATTGCAGTTCCTCTAACTGCTCTAACTCAGAAGAATAAACCCTTTGAATGGGGTTTTAAGCAAGAAGAAGCATTTCAGACCTTGAAGCAGAAGCTTTGTGATGCACCTATTCTGACTTTGCCTGAGGGCAATGATGATTTTATTGTTTACTGTGATGCATCGAAATTGGGTCTTGGCTGTGTTCTGATGCAAAGGAACAAAGTCATAGCCTACGCATCAAGGCAATTGAAGGTACATGAGAGAAACTACACCACTCATGATCTTGAGTTGGGTGCAGTTGTCTTCGCTCTCAAAATCTGGAGACACTATTTGTATGGCACAAAATGTGTGATTTTCACTGACCACAAAAGTCTCCAGCATATCTTCAACCAGAAAGAACTCAACATGAGGCAAAGACGTTGGGTCGAACTCCTAAACGACTATGATTGCGAAATTCGCTACCATCCTGGTAAAGCGAATGTCGTGGCTGACGCATTAAGTCGTAAGGAACGCACTATGCTTCATTGTGCCCGTGTTCAATCTGCAATTCAAGATCGATCTGATATCCAAGCACGCTTTACTCAGGCTCAACAGGCTTGTGTTTCACAAGACATGATGGGTAAGGAATTACCCTATCACATTAAGCCTGATCTTGTGCTGAAGGAAGATGGATCGTATTATTTCATGGACCGTTTGTGGGTCCCAAGCCAAGATGATCTTCGCACTTTGCTTATGGATGAGGCCCATAAGTCTCGTTATTCTATTCATCCTGGCTCAGATAAAATGTATAAGGATCTTCGTACTCAGTATTGGTGGCCTGGTATGAAGAAAGACATTGCCTTGTACGTTTCCAAATGCCTTACGTGTCTCAAGGTTAAGGCTGAACACCAACATCCTTATGGTCTTTTGGAGCAACCTGAGATCCCAGTTTGGAAATGGGAAAACATTGCTATGGATCTCATTACTAAACTCCCGCGCACTAAGAAAGGTCATGATGCCATCTGGGTAGTTGTTGATCGTCTTACAAAGTCAGCGCATTTCCTGCCAATCCGTGAGAATCTATCTGCTGAAGATCTGGCCAAAATCTATGTGGATGAAATTGTATCTCGACATGGTGTTCCTTTGAACATTATTTCTGATAGAGATGCTCGCTTCTCTTCTCGATTTTGGAGAACCATGCAATCTGCTATGGGGACCCAACTCAATCTGAGCACAGCATATCATCCACAAACAGATGGCCAAACCGAAAGAACAATCCAGACTTTGGAGGATATGCTTAGAGCTTGTGTGATCGATTTTGGTGGTAGTTGGGATTCACATCTTCCATTGATTGAATTCTCCTACAACAATAGTTATCACTCCAGCATCAACATGGCTCCTTTCGAGGCTCTCTATGGTCGAAAATGTCGTTCACCAGTCTGCTGGAATGAAATAGGTGAGGCTCAGCTTACTGGACCTGACCTCATTCTAAAGACAACTGACAAGGTTAAGAAAGTTCGTGATAACTTACAGGCAGCTCGAAGCCGTCAAAAGAGTTACGCGGACTGACGACGCAAGCACTTAGAATTCCAAGTCGGTGATCGTGTATTACTTAAGGTCTCACCTTGGAAAGGTGTGATCAGATTTGGAAAGAAAGGAAAACTTGCACCTAGATATGTTGGACCATTCAAGATCATCGAATGAATCGGCAAGGTAGCCTACAGACTTGCATTACCTCCTAAACTTGGAAATGTTCATCCTACTTTCCACGTATCCAATCTCAAAAAGTGTTTAGCTGATGAGAACCTCCACATACCACTTGACGAAATTCGTGTTGATAAAACACTACATTTTGTTGAGAAACCTGTGGAAATTATGGATCGTGAAGTCAAATGGCTTAAACGCAAGCGCATTCCGTTGGTTAAAGTTCGCTGGGAATCTAAACGTGGACCTGAGTTTACTTGGGAACGTGAAGATCAAATGAAGGCGAAGTATCCACATCTGTTCTCACGAGTTTCCTCTAAACAAATTTCGGGACGAAATTTCCACAAGTAGGGGAGACTGTGACATCTGTGCTTGTAATCATTGTAAACAGTTCAGTTATCAATGAAATAAAGTTATTTGATCCCTATGTTTGTTTGTTTATGTTTGATGTTTTTCATGTTTTGACTTTTATTCGATTTCAAACTCTATATCGCTTTCTGGAGAATTATACACAAACTGGTGCGTAAACGTAATCAGTTAAACACGACAAATACTCCGGAACATCAATTTATGCTTAACATACCTTAAATAACCTTTACATAACTTAGAAATAAGTTTTGAAGGCTTTGGTATGGCAAAATCCAGTTAATTCGCTTACAGGGACTAAAATTGACAAACTGCAAAAGTATGCCGATTTGAACTGTAACGAACATTCTGGAACATGATCATAAGTTAAACACACCCTAAATATCCTTTACATAGCTTAGAAATAGGCTTTGAGGGGTTCGGTGTGCTAAAATAAACTTTTGGGTCATTCAGGGACTAAAACTGTCAAAAAGTGCATAAGTTTGCATTTTCGCGCATAACTTACGTTCTGAATACATCCGGACCTCCAAAAATTTATGTAATCATTAAAATATTATGTTCTAATGATTGGCTTGTTAAAAATCCATTCGTCGCGCAATTTGGACCGTTTTTGCGTCCGTTACGACTTCCGTCGTAATTAACCGAACAACGCAATCGTACGGCCAAACGAACCGACATCCGAGATATTTTTGAGCACATTTCAAGTTCCCTATACTTTAACTTCATTTTAGAGCTTAAAAATGGGTTTGACGGGTTTTAGAAGTGCCAAAACACGTCCATACGCGCACAGGGACCAAATCTGCCAAAACTGAAAGTTAGCTGGTCTGCAGGGTCCTTACGGACCATATGGACATGCTTACGGTCCGTAAGCAACCCCCAGAACAGCAGAAAGTGCTTTCCAGCTAGATCCAACTTTTACCCACTTGTGCACATGGTTTTGGGGTTCCTATGGGCTGGTTTGTGTGCCCATCAAGGTACCAAATCAGGATTTGACAAATGTACGGCCTAGATCGTGCCCTCTTCTCCAAGAAACGATCCTAACGGTAGTGCTTCACCTATATATACCCCCACTCTTTTCACTCATTTCCCACACTTGAATTCTGAGTTCGTTCTCTAAGTTGGGGTTTTTAGCACTTCATACCTGAGAATACTCGGAAGTTCAATCTTGCGGGGACCTTCTGTAAGTATTCTTTTGCGTTTTTAGTTCGTTTTAGCGTTAAAGTCAAACTGCGTTTGACTTTCTGCATTGACCAGTTTATGGTCAATGCGAAGTTCGTTTGAACTTCATAACGTAAGCGTAATCACGATGGTTATAGTCCCTAGCGAGTCGTAGTTTCGGCCAAAATGCGTTTTCTCACGTATTTTGTAACCAAACTACTCTAGGGTATTAAAACCGTTTGTTTTAATACCAAACCTGTTTTCTAACTTTACTAAACATGTTCTAGCATGTTTAGCTCGTCGCTTTTAGATTTGTGCTTGTTTAGGGTCGTAAAGGTAAGCGATCTAATCAATCGCTTATGCTTACGAACCCGACCCATTTGGTCGATCATAAGGATCCGACCAAACATTTAGGTGACCATAGTTGTGTAGGGAATAACCTTCCGAGGTTATACCATATGGTCACGACGTTTAAGTAGTTGTATGATAAGTAGTTCTTATGCCTTAGGTAAATTACCAAAATACCCTCTTTGCGCCAAAATTCATTTTAAGCCTATGTAACATAAATTTTGACATCTAAACTGATTTAGCAACAATATTAAGCATGTTAAGGCATAGCTTGCTTGTCATAGGACTAGTTAAGCATTCCGAACGTGTTTTACGCGAGCGACGCGTTAAAGTAGCATAAGCTACCTAAACGGGTCGTAACGGGTCAAAAGCACTTAGGATAGGTTTCGTTTTAGTACGTAGGCTTTGTTAAACCATGTTACATAAGTTCCCTTACTTATTTGGTTTACGAACCCTCGTACTACCCGATCCTCCGATAGGTCCGTTTATTAATGTAGATACCTATATAGGTGCCGTTTGATTTCGTGATCTTCTAGCATTGCTTGGTGGTTATCCTACGACTTCTAAGCAATCTCAAGTGAGTACATAGACCCCTCTTTTACTGTTTTTCAAACATTTTGGGGTGAAACACATGTGCCTACTTGTTACTTTCATGATTTCATGCTTTTATATCATATACTTGCTATGTTCATTAGTACACTATTAGTACATGATTTCATTATGTTTTGCTATGTATGTTTACTTAGCATGCTAGCACATTGATTTACATTACGTTGCTTTGCTACATATGTTTACTTGGCATATTAGCACATTGTTTTACATTACGTTTTCTGCTATGTATGTTGACTGAGCATGCTAGCACATTGTTATACATTACATTTTCTGCTATGTATGTTGACTGAGCATACTAGCACATTGATTTACATGACTTTTCCGCTTTGTATGTTTACTTAGCATACTTAGTACGTTGTTTTCACAATACTTGTTTACATTTGGTATGACATTTGGTTTGCATAAACGGTTCTTTTACTACATTCATTAACATTAGCTACGCCGCTCGGTAGTAAGTAATGGTACCATAGGACTTGACAAATCCCGTTCCTGACACCCTAGGTTTGTTTGGGTGAAAGGAATGACTGAATCCGTGAACATTTTTACTTTGATAACCTTTACTCTAAGGTTATCCTGCTGTCTCAAGGCTTGAATGTAATGCGTTATCTTACCACATAAATGTTTGTATCAATAAAACAAGTTTTCTACTTGGCAAAACATAACTTTTTGATTTATTCAAAATACTTTGTTTTGTTCCTTTTTACTTATGGTTAAGTATTCTCATTTTGTTACTTACCATACATAACTTTTGTTTACACTTAACTACATGACTACATTTTGGGTTTTAAACATTGACAATGGTTTAGACAAGAACATTTGATGATTGGTTTGAACATGAACTATATGCTTTGGTGGTTTGTTTAAGTGACTTAAGTAATGATATGTGTGTAGTATGCTACAAGCATGGTGGATACGCCGCTGGTACTTCCTATATATAAGTGCTTGTATTATATTACATGACATACCGTTATTTAAATCATTCAATTTTGGACTTATACATTTTACACAAATAATATCTTTTTCACTAGACTTTGTTTTACAAAACAATTTATTCCATACAACTTATTTTTACTTGGTTATTCTTTTAACCATACATCATTCTTTTATACATACATATTAACTGATTTGTTATCGCTTTTCAAACATTTTATAAGCAAACACTTAAACTAGATTCATGACAAGTTTTCATTAAACATTTTCTTAAACCTAAGTCATGAATCCTATTTTCAAAAAACCTATGTTACTCACAGGCATTTTTATGCTGACATACCTATTTTCACATGTGTTTCAGGAGATAATGCATAGGATGATCGTCACATGCTAGGGTGGACTTGGGCCTTAGTGACATAAAACAGAGCTAGACTTAGTTTAATGACATTATGTACTCTTTATTTCAGTAGTTTTAAGACAATGTATCATGTTGGTTCTTGTTTTGAACAATGTATTCCACCCTTGGGTGATGAATAAAATATTATTTTAATTACCTTGGTTGTGGAAAAAAAATTCTGTTACAACACTCCCCGACGTTTCCGCCACGATTTGATGTTTTACGTGGTCGGGGTGTGACACACTGACTTCATTGAACGAGGGTATGAAGCCACAATGATGAAGAAACTTACCTTAGAAAAAGGTTATTTTCCTCCTGCAACCAGATTCCTATTTCATACCCTCCTACTATGTGTTTCAAACAAAACCACTTCTTTTAATGAGATCCCTATAAAGATTCAAAATCTGGGATATGCAATTCTTCAAGAAGAAAATTTTAACTATTCTCGGGAAATCTTTAAAGATTTGGTTAATAATGTTGAAACCAAATCATTCTTACTGTTTCCAAGGTTTTTAAGTTACTATTTTGAAAAGAAATTCAGTAAGGATGATTTAGCTTTAATAAACCAAGGTGAGATAACTGTAATAAACTGCCTAACATCTGAAACTTTTTCACGAATGTTAGCACCTTGCAAAACACAAGCAGGGGTGCCTGAGCAGAATTTAGCAGCTACCACTGCTCCTCAGGTATCTGCTACTGAGCCTACTGCTCTAGGTGATCAAAGCAGCAGACCAACTGTTTTGAAACCCACACCTACCAATCCCAAAAAGCAAAACAAAAAGAAAAATCCAAAACCCCCCCAAACCAATCAAAACGGCAACTCTGGAGGATGAGATACCAGAGTTAATGCCTGTGACAACACAAATGTCACAAGAAACCACTGCTGCTCCTTCCTCACAGCAGTTGGTACAAATATCTCAACCCATAACCATAACTCCTCCTGCTTCTTCACAAAAAGAACAGGTTGTACACAAAGGGCCACCACATTATGATGCTCTGGATACACTCGTTTCCATCATCCACAGCTCAATGCCCGGGGCAAATCCTTTTTCTACACCCACCATCACATCCACAATTCTACCAAAAACACAACTACTGTTGGATGCAATCGATTTGAACCAGGCATTACCCAGTCCTTCTCAATCACCTGTTAATGAGAATATACCTCAACAATTGACTGAGCCTGATGTATCATTCTTTGCTAACCCACCAACACAACCTGAGGAGGTTAAACCCCTTGAGTTACAAGTAACTCTTGGTGGTAATCCAAGTGAGGCAACCACTACAATTGTTGAACCCACTGGTTTACAGTTGGACAGTGGTTACATCAATAAGACTTCCTTGGAGGCAATTCCTTTTATAGCACATCTGTCAACCACCAGTGGACTTATTTATCCTACTGGCAACATCAAAAGGTTGTCAAGTGTTGAAGGAAGAAGACCCCAGTACCAAGAAAAAGGGGCATCAGTGGTTAATGTTTGGAGTAAACTCCCTACTTCAACCACTGATAAAACCACTGCTAGTGGGAAATCAGATGATCCCATTAAGTTGGGTGATGGTTTAAAGTACCAGAAATTGATGGCTCGTGTTGAAAAACTTGATAACTCTGTTGCAGAACTCAAAGATATGCTACAACATTTGTTACAAGTACAAAAGGTACAATCCACTGTTGTTCCATCTCCAGCACCTGCTCCACAACAGGCATCTGCTACCAAAGAGCTCTGGAATCTATTTCAACCTTTTCTCCATCAACAAGCAAAAATAGCAGATCAACAACATGAAAACATGTTCAACAGCTGCGAAATGCAATGGAGTCAAGATTCAAAAACACCCAGGCAGATCTAAAGGCTCTCAAATCTCAGATCCTGCACACCACTGGCACTGCTCCTCCACCAGTTTTCTTCATTGATAAACTTCCCGAAGATAATGCCAAAAAGGGGGAGAAAATTCAGGAATGGAGAAGAAAGGGAATAGAGGATGGCCTCTACATTGCACCAGAAAATTCAAATATGACCAAAAAGATCCCTCTGCCAGATGGAAGCAAGAAAATTGATGTGACCACAAATGCACTTGCAGAAGCAGTTGCATGTGTAAAAAGGGATAGAGAGGCCAAAAAGAAAGCCAGGGTTGATTATCCGGATCAGGGTACTTCAGGATCAAGAGATGATGAAAATCTTATTGATGAAAATAAGAAGACTACAAGAAGAATCAGGCTACCCAAATCCATTCCAACCAGACGTTCAAAGTCTGCTCCAAAACCACCACCTAAAACAGCTGTTGTAACTTCTGCTGTATCCACTACTGTTGGTACTTCAGTGGTTTCAACATCTTCTCCCACTTCAACACACACCACTTCAACACACACTACATCCACTACCTTATCTCCATCACCACCAAAAACAAAATCACCTCCTGCCAAAAGGCAGAAGACAGCAGTTGTTATAACATCTGCTGTAAAGACAACAGTGGTTGGAACACCAGTTGTTTCAACAACTATTAGTCTATCACAAACCATTGCCACTACAACCACCATTCCATCCAAAACATCATCAGTCCCTCCTCAAATAAAGAGGAGAAGGCTAATTCTTAAAGATGATGTCACTTCACCATCCCAAACTTCTTCAAAATCCTTAGCTCTTGTCACAATACCAAAACCAGTTCCTCTTTCTTCAGTTCTAATGCACAAGCCCTTACCTCCTGCAGGTGTTCAATTTCCTCTTGAACTAGAAGCTGTTAGAGAAGAAATAAAATCTTTTTATTATGAGGATGACCCTGCCAAAAGGAGTTTGCCATCAATAAAAGGATATCCCTGGCCTAAAAATGTTGATGAGTACTTGAAAATCAAGGCCAAGCAAGAAGAGGATATCTCAAAGAAAAACACTCAAGGGAAGTCTGACAAAGAAATTTCTAGAAACTATCAATATCTGCTCACACAAGTCAGCTCCCTTGAACGATTTGCAAAAAAATGTCAGTCAACAAATTTCAGAAAGAGCAGCTGAAACTTTGAAGAAAGACTACATTGAAAGCATCATGGCTCACAAGAAGTACAAAGGAGAGAGATACATGTACAAAGAGTGGACTGTTCCTGAGCTTGAAGATGAAGCAGCAAGAATTCAAGACATGATAAAAAAGAAAGTCACTCACACTCCTCCTGACTGGGAAAAGTTTAGAAATAATGTACCTGACAAACAGGTAGAACTGAAAAGAATGAGAGAAGAACTGGTTGCTGCTGAATATGGTAACAAAAGACAAATTGCAATATGGAAAGAAGATGTGGTCTGGACAACCTACAAAAGGTTGGAGGAATTAAGAAAGAAAGATCCAAAAGTTCCTCAAAAACCTGACTATCCTGAAGCAGCAGTTTCAAAAAGACCATCAAAGCTGCAAATCAGGACAGCCGCCGCTCCAACTGGTACTGCCTTTTACAAAAGAAGGAGACAAAGCCAGTTAGGTGCTGAAACAGTTCAAGAAATTCTTACTGGAAATGCCGTTGTGAAAGAAGGCTTGTTGAGAAAGTTAAAAGAAGAATTTGAACTGGAAAACTCTGCTAACACTGCTCAGCCAGTGATGAATAGGCCAGCCTCACCAAATACTTCTGCTAATAAACATCTCCCAAGAAACCCACCAGGCTCAAAAATACAAAAGTGGGAAACTGACAAACAGACCTGCGTATTGAGTTTGCTCAGGTCTGGTGGAGAAGTGAAGAAAATATAAAGGGAACAAGTTCTTGGCCTGAGTCTTGAAGATTTGCAGGATCTCCTTGATCTTCCACTTAGCAGGGATGATGAAGACACAGATGCCCATGACTTTGAATTACAATTTAAAGGTCAGACAAGGGAGCTGTTAATGAGGCAATAAAATGTCCACAATAATGAAGAGTTTTGGCATTATCTGTTCCAGGGGGAGATTGTTAGGATTGAACCCTATCAGAGGAACAGATAATTAAAGCCAAAACTGGATCAGAGCAGTGGATCCAGAATAAGCAGATGTTTACATACAAGTCTCTCCCCTTGAAAGTGATTACAACAACTGATGACCTCCTATCTGCTGATCTTGCAAAGTGCTGACCTACAACTGATACTCAAGTAAAAGATCTGATGGAAGACTAAAGTCCTGCTGATTCAATCTACTGCTTTGAGTCAAGCACTGCTAATCCGGACAAGTGCTGCTGGGTTCATAGCAGTAGAAGGTTGCAGCAGCTGTTCTAAAGTCTGTTTAGTAATAGAATGTATTAGCAGTAGTTAACACAAGCAGTGTCTGTATAGATCAGAGGTTAGAGTTTGTTAGGAGGTTAGATGTCACTTTCATGGTGACGTCAGCTAAGATGCTCAGTAGTTTGCAAGTGCCTATAAATAGTTCAGTACTTTGTACTGTTCTATTAGCTCTTTTGCATCATTCGTCTTCTTTGCATGAACAAACAACTGAGCTCTGGCTGAGGGGGAGTTTACATTCATTCATCAATCATTGTAATCGTTGTTGAAATAAATTCAATCTTTCAGTTCATTGTGTAAAGATGTTTGATCAAGGTATTACTCTCGTTTGATTGTATGCAAAGTTTGTCTTCATCTTAATTCCGCTGCACACTCATCCACTTTCATCTTAATTTCAAACACAAAATACAATCAAAATCAAACTCAGATCCATCAACTTCAACCATCAAACAAATACCAAACCAATGAAATATTGTATTTCATACTTGGTATTTGTATAAATATGTGTATCATTTGCAGATATTAATTCTTGTTCGATTTCGGGCTTTAAATTGCTTTCAGGAAGGTTATTCGCGACTTGATGCATAAATATAACCAGTTTAATGCAACAAACACTCCGGAACAGTGAAATAGGCTTAACATACCTTAAATAACCCTTACATAACTTAGAAATAAGTTTTGGATGGTTTGGTATGCCGAAATCAAGTTTATCCGCCTACAGGGACTAAATTCGACAAACTGCGAAAGTATGTCAATTTGTACTGTAACAGACCTTCCGCAACTTGATCATAAGTTAAATATGCCCTAAATATCATTTACACAGCTTAGAAATAGGCTTTGAGGTGTTTGGTGCGCACAAATAAACTTTATGCTCATTCAGGGACTAAAAGCGTCAAAAAGTGCATAAGTTTGCATTTTCGCGCATATTTTACGTTCTGAATACTTCCGGACTTCCAAAAATTTATGTAAGCATTAAAATATTTTATTTTAGTGTTTGGCATAAGAAAAATCTATTCGTCGCACAATTTGGATCGTTTTTGCGTTCGTTACGACTCCCGTCGTAATTAAGCGAATAACGCAACCGTACGACCAAACGAACCGACATCCGAGATATTTTTGAAAATGTTTTGAGTTCCCTATACTTTAACTTCATTTTAGAGGCTTGAAATGAGGTTAACGGGGCTTAAACGTGTCAAAAAATGGGCCAAAATACATGTTTCTGAAGTGCAGGGACTAAAACTGCAATTTCTGAACTGTGACCCTCAGGCAGGGCGCGTAAGATCCCATGTATGTCTTACACGGGCCGCGTGGCCTCCCCAAATGTGCAAAATCAGTTTTAACAGCTGTTAACAGCTGTTATGCACTCCAAACCCAATTGCAAATGGTAGTTTCAATCCATGGGCTGAATCTAGGGGTGCCCAAGGTTTCCCAAAACAATGGGCCCATGTGTACGGCCGAGATCGAAGCACGTTTCACGATGAACGATCCTAACGGTCCTTCTGTAAGTATTCTTTCGCGTTTTTCGTTCGTTTTAGCGTTAAAGTCAAACTGTGTTTGACTTTCTGCATTAACCAGTTTATGGTCAATGCGAAGTTCGTTTGAACTTCATAACGTGAGCGTAATCACGATGGTCATAGTCCCTAGTGACTATACCTACTGATTACCACGTTATCTAGGCTCAGTGACGAGTCGTAGTTTCGGCCAAAATGCGTTTTCTCGCGTATTTTGTAACCAAACTACTCTAGGATATCAAAACCGTTTGTTTTGATATCAAAACCTGTTTTCTAACTTTACAAAACATGTTCTAGCGTGTTTAGCTCGTCGCTTTTAGATTTGTGCTTGTTTAGGGTTATAAAGGTAAGCGATCTAATCAATCGCTTATACTTTCGAACCCAACCCATTTGGTCGATCATTAGGATCCGACCAAACACTTTAGGTGACCATAGTTGTATATGAAATAACCTTTTAAGGTTATACCTTATGGTCACGTCGTTTAAGTAGTTGTATGATAGGCAGTTTATATGCCTTAGGTAAATTACCAAAATACCCTATTACGCATAAATTCATTTTAAGCATATGTAACCTAAATTTTGACATCTAAACTGATTTAGCAATAATATTAGACATGTTAAGGCATATAACACTTGTCATAGGACTAGTTAAGTAAACCGAACGCGTTTTACGCAAACGACGCGTTAAAGTAGCATAAGCTACCTAAGCGGGTCGTAACGGGTCAAAAGCACTTAGGATAAGTTTCGTTTCAGTATGTGGGCTTTGTTTAACCATGTCATATGAGTTCCAATACTCATTTGGTTTACGAAACCTCATACTATCCAATCCCCCGATTTAGGTCCGTTTATTAATATAGATACCTATACTAGGTGCCGTTTGATTCCGTGATCTTCTAGCATTGCTTGGTGGTTATCCTAGGACTTCTAAGCAATCTCAAGTGAGTACATAGTCCCCTCTTTTACTGTTTTTCAAACATTTTGGGGTGAAACATATGTGCCTACTTGTTACTTTCATGATTTCATGCTTTTATATCATATACTTGCTATATTCACTTGTACACTATTAGTACATGATTTCATTACGTTTTTGCTACGTATGCCCATTGTGTGCATACTTAGTACATCGTTTTACATGACATTTCATGCTATGTATGTTCATCATACTTAGTACATTTTACATCACATGCTATGTATGTCCATTGTGTGCATACTTAGTACATCGTTTTACATGACATTTCATGCTATGTATGTTCATCATACTTAGTACATTTTACATCACATGCTATGTATGTCAATTTGTCGCATACTTAGTACATTGTTTGTGCATTTTTACCTATGGTTTAGTCGATACATATTTCACTTGCCATACATGACATTATGTTTACACATTACTTGGTTGACATTTGACATTGACTTTTTGATATTGATATACACATTTCGCGGGCTACATTTTGACATAAACACTTTGACATGGTTTTCACAATGACATTTGACAAATGGTTAGACATGGGCAATTTACATTGGTGGTTTGTTTGGGTAAGTGATTTAAGTAGCTAGACGTGTGTAATGTGATGCAAGCATGGTGGATACGCCGCTGGTACTTCCTATATATAAGTGCTTGTATTATATTATGTGTCGTAGCGTTATTTAAATCATTCAATTTGGATTTATACATTTTACACAAATAACGTATTTTTCACAAGACATTGTTTTATAAACAACTTATTTTTACTTGGTTATTCACTTAACCTTACATTACTCTTTTACATATCATCTACTTTATTATCGCTTTTCAAACGTTTTATAAAAGCAAACACTTAAACTGGATTCATGATAAGTTTTCATTAAACATTTTCTTAAACCTAAGTCATGAATCCTATTTTCGCAAAACCTATGTACTCGCCGGCATTTTTATGCTGATGTATTTTCACATGTGTTTCAGGTACGATAGTTGATGATATCTGATGAGAATATTGACGCATGCTCACATAGGATTGGACAAGGCCTTAGTGACCATAAAAGATGCAAGACTAGTTAAATTGTGTTTTACTTCTTGTTTGTTAAGACATTGTAACTCTTTTAAATCAATAAAACAACATTTCAATTTTCCATGTGTTATGAAACAATGATTCTGTTACAACACTCCCCGACGATTCCGCCACGTTTTGTTGTTTTACGTGGTCGGGGTGTGATAGAAGAGTTGGTATCAGAGCTCATGGTTATAGGGAATTAGGTTATTAGTAATGCTTTTACCTAGACTATAACCTTCCTAGGACCCTAACGCGAGTTTACTTGCGCTTAGTCATAAAACAATACCGTCACTTATCCTTAAGTGACAACCACAATAAGAACATAAATTTGATCCGCTTTGAAAAGTAATCATCTGTTCTAGGATGATTGATTACTAGGTTTTGAACCCTTTGTTATAAGGTTTTGAACCCTTCCAGTTTGACTCATATTTGGCTTAGTGCCTTTTGAGTTTTCAAAATCCCGTCAAAGTTTGGGTCTAAATGATGTGAACACGTGTAAACTGGAAGAGTGGATGCCTGTACCCTGAGTTTTCTGTCTATGTGACAACCCGAACTTTAGACTTACTTTGATGTAGCGTTACGTGTCTATGTGATACCTTGATTAATGAATGTTACGTGAACTTTGTGATTTTGTTGTTACGTATGTTGTGTATATATGTATGCATGAAAATGGCTGAACGCACAAGACCACACAACTTGAATCGCACAACACCCACACTCGCACAAGCCCTCTTGGGCCGTTTTACTTGTGTTCGGACTTCAAGGGCTGCCCAAGTAAGGGCCGGCCCATTGCCTTTCTTTTGCACGTACAAACATACACACATGAGGGGATTTCACCTCATTTGTTACAACATACTTTACACACACAAAACCCTAGTTTCCTCTCTCTCTCTCCCTCACGAACTCGCGGCAGCCGGATCTTGTATCCCGAAGACCTTCTCGTTCGTTGGTTGGAGCACCAAATTCCAATCGGTTAGTGTTGCTTGTTATGTTGTTATGTTGTTATGTTGTTATGTGATCGATTAGGGTGTTATGCTAGTAAGTATGTTACTACGGTTGTAATCATGATTGAACTTATGTGCTTGAAACATAACCGGATTAATGGTCTAGATTGCTTGATGATCGTTTATGATGTTGTCTTGATATTTAGATCACATGTATGCTTGATAATGCTCATACGATTGGATTGCATGATCTAGAGTAGAACCGAAGGCATAGAAATCGGTTGAGATATAGTATAAGTCGGTTGAATGTTAATGTTTAGGTTTGATGTTCATGCTATGTTTAAGTCTAGGGTTCATGAGAGTTCATATGGATTAAAGGATAATTGCCATTGTTTGATCGATTCTATGCTAAACAAATGATTGGAAACTGTTAATTGATAATTGTGAATAAGGAAACTTGATAAATGATTGTAACCGAATTGCTTGAATTACGGAACAATATAACTGTTTGGCATTAATCCGGATTCACAAGGCCCCTTAGTCGCACAAGAGGCCCACTCGTACAAGGGGGATCCATATCGCACAAGTTTACCCAGTCGCACAAAGGGCCTGATCGCACAAATCATATGTTTAGTTGAACTTTTTGGGCCGGGTAATATGTTGGGCTGGGTTAGCAGGATCGTACAAGACCACAAGGATCGCACAACTTGTCCGTGTCGCACAAGCTAAATTGTTGTTGGGTCGAACGAGCCCAAGTCATATCGCACAACCCACTAGAATCGCACAAGGCTTAAGGGTAATAACTGGGCCGTAGTCTTGGGCTGGGTAATGAAATAGAACTGCACAAGAATCAGGTCCGTTCTGTTGGGCCGGACAGCCCAAGTGTCCACTCGCACAAGGCCTGTTATGTTGTCTAGGCCGGATCGCTAGTGGGCTGGACACGATCGTACAATCCAAGCAGATCGCACAAGTCTGCTTGGATCGCACAAGTCGCACATGTACGTTATTGGGCCGAGACCTTTAGGTTTGGTTTGTTATATGATGGGCTGTTTACTTTGGGCTAATGGTTTAATCGCACATGTATGATTCCATTATACTCGTGACTGTTACATGCTATGTGTTAACTTGTATGTCTTATGCGTGCATTACGTGTAGTCAAAACCTGACTTGTATGATAACCCTATTAGGACGTGGTTGATCACTGTTAGTTCAAGAACCCTCTTTTGTGTATCTGCCGAGCAAACCAAGGTGAGTTCACACAGCCAAGGCATGGGGTTCCCAGGGTGGGAATGGGATGGAATGAATTATACGTACATACTTAGTTAACGGAACTTAATGATATGAGTCCTCAGGGTGAGGATGGTGAATGATAAGATACGGCTAGACTAGTATACCTACTTGAACAGATCTTCGCACACACGCCAAGGGTTGGCTGCGATAATTATGACTGATCTTCGCACACATGCCTCGGGAAGGCTGCGAACTAAACATATTAGAACTTCGCACACATGCCAGGGTGGCCAGCGATACAAATATACATAGTCTAGGATATTTGGGAGTATTAACCCAAATCTTCGCATACATGCCGAAAGGGCCCGCGATGGAAACCAATACTATACATGAACAACGAACGAACTAATACGATGCATGATTAGGTGAACGAACGCAATGCTTGCTATACCACTTCTATTACTGAACTTACTTTCTGTGAACTCGCTCAACTAGTTGTTGACTCTCTGCTGCATGCCTTGCAGGACCTTAGGTACATTATGGAGCTTGCACAGGGAGGAGCAGGTCGTTGTGGGCAATGGATCGTGAATGCTATTTGAACACTTATGATGTTTCACATATTATTAATTATGTTTGGGTTTACTTAAATGCTTCCGCTATACTTAACTATATTACATGTTCAATATGATTGGTGGTTAAGATCCTGGTCATGTCACGCCTCCAAGCGGTGGTACTCCGCGTGTGGATTTTGGGGGTCTGACAGATTGGTATCAGAGCCATTGGTTATAGAGAACTAGGTTTTAATATGGGAAAACGTTTTTATTAAAACCAGACTATAACCAGAACAGTGCTCTCAACGATCCACAACGACGCTTCGCTCCACGTGCAAGACTCGACATCCTAGGTAATAAGGTTTATGTTTATTGCCTGTTTGCTAGAACTGCTTAGAACTTTGCTCGCATTACGTTTAGATACACATGATACTATAGCATGAGAATCTCTACGTGCTTACACTTTTCTGTCATCGCCCTACTCGCGAACCACTCTCACTTACGTCACTATTTACTATGAAGATCATGTCTGGACGAATCAACATGACTCAAGCCCAGCTAGAGGCTCTCGTTCAAGCTCAAGTTGCTGCGGCACTTGCAGCTGCTCAAGCAGGTAGTATATCCTGTAGTTATAACTTACGCTAGGATCTTTAGATCCTACATTCCTAATCTAGCCCTTGTATTTAAACTTTGCCCTATTCGTACACAATAGGTCAACCAGCGCAGCAAGTTTGCACCTTTAAGAACTTCATGGACTGTCGTCCAAGTACCTTTAGTGGCACTGAAGGAGCAGTTGGACTCCTCCACTGGTTTGAGAAGCTCGAGTCGGTATTCGAGATGTGTGAATGCCCTGAGGCTCGCAGGGTGAAGTACGTCACTGGCACGCTAGAAGGAATAGCACTAACTTGGTGGAACGCCCAAGTTCAGATATTAGGGTTGGCAGCTGCTAACGCCACACCCTGGAACGACTTCAAGGAACTCATTAAGAGGGAATACTGCACTCGTGATGACATCCACAAGTTGGAGAACGAGCTTTATCACTTGAAAATGACGGGGTCAGAGATTGAAGCCTATACGAAACGGTCAAACGAACTGGCCATTCTGTGTCCAACTATGGTGGACCCTCCAGTGAAGCGCATTGAGTTGTACCTCCAGGGACTTGCGCCAGAGATCCAGAGCCATGTTACGTCGGCTAACCTCGATAACATCCAAGACATCCAGTGTCTTGCTCATCGCCTTACGGATCAGGCGGTGGATCAGAATAAGTTGCCCAAACGCATCAGTGCTACCACTTCAGCCGCTACTCCCACTACACCCAGTGACAACAAAAGAAAGTGGGATGGGGATTCCAGCAGGGGATCAGTTTCCGTTCAGTCTCAAGCACAGCAGCGCAGGACGAATGACTACCAGAATCCGGGTCAGCAATCATCTGGCAGTCAGGAGCAGGGTGGATACAGGGGAGTACACCCACTATGTAACAAGTGTAACAGGCACCACAGTGGAAGGTGTCGCAAAGAACGTTGTCAGAGATGTCTCAAGATAGGGCACGAAGCCAAAGATTGCAGGAGCTCACGACCTGCAAACCAGAATCAGCAACTTCCACCACCAGCTCCTCAGAACCCACAGCAGCAGCAACCACAGCGTGGAAATCGGGGATGTTTCCAGTGTGGGGCAGAAGGTCATTACAAACGCGATTGCCCTCAGTTGAACCAGAATCAGAACCACAACAATAACCAGGGCAACGGGAACAACAACAACAACAATGGCAACGAGGCAAGAGGTCGAGTTTTCGTGTTAGGACGAGGAGACGCAATGAACGATATTTGAACTTATAACTTATTTTGGGTTTTCATTATTATGTCTCTGTTACTCAAACAAAGTTTGGTTTGAACATCAATCGTATTGGGTTTTATGAATTGTTTTAACTACTATACTTTGTGTATGATATGATGGATGGTTTGATATTATTGAACGCACCTGCCGTATTTAAGGACCTTATGAACAGGGTGTGCAACCCCTACCTAGACAAGTTCGTCATAGTATTCGTGAAGTCTACTTCTTAGGCCACGTAGTGAACAAGGATGGGATCCATGTCGATCCATCCAAGGTAGACTCGACCAGAAACTGGCCTGCACCACGTACTACAGACGGTTTACCAAGGATTTCTCGAAGATTGCTCAGCCGCTTACGCTACTGACACAGAAGGGTGTCACCTACCGTTGGGGAGATCCCCAGGAGACTGCTTTTCAGCACCTAAAGGATAGACTTCGCAGTGCACCTATCCTCTCTCTGCCAGAGGGCACGGATGACTTCGTGGTTTATTGTGATGCATCCATTCGGGGACTTGGATGGGTGTTAATGCAGCGCGACAAAGTTATTACTTACGCTTCACGTCAACTCAAGATTCACGAATGGAACTACACGGCGCACGACTTAGAGCTGGGAGCTGTTGATTTTGCGCTTAAGATATGGCGACACTACCTGTACGGTACCAGGTGCACGATATACACCGATCACAGGAGTCTCGAGCATATCCTTAAGCAGAAGGATTTGAACATGCGTCAACGGCGATGGGTTGAATTACTGAACGATTACGAATGCGCTATCAAGTACCATCCAAGCAAAGCCAATGTTGTGGCTGACGCTCTCAGTCGGAAAGACACTTTACCTCGGCGCGTGCGAGCGCTACAGCTTACGATTCAGTCTAGCCTCCCTGCACAGATACGAGATGCTCAGGCAGAAGCATTGAAACCAGAAAACGTCAGGGCTGAAGCCCTACGCGGTTCAAGGCAACGATTAGAACAGAAGGCAGACGGCGCCTACTATGTAACGGGGCGTATTTGGGTCCCACTTTATGGCGGTCTACGCGAACTTGTGATGGACGAAGCACACAAGTCCCGCTACTCGGTACATCCAGGGTCGGACAAAATGTACCACGACATCAGCACTACATACGGGTGGCCTAGCATGAAGGCCCACATCACTACTTACATCGGAAAGTGTTTGATCTGCGCGAGGGTCAAGGTTGAATATCAGAAACCAGCTGGCCTACTTCAGCAGCCCAAGATACCATAATGGAAATGGGAAGAAATTTCCATGGACTTCGTTACAGGCTTACCTAGATCCCACCGGGGGAATGATACCATATGGGTGATCGTGGATCGACTCACCAAGTCTGCACACTTCCTAGCTATAAAGGAAACGGATAAGTTCTCCACTCTCGCAGACATCTACCTTAAGGAAGTTGTTTCGAGGCACGGTGTGCCCACTTCCATCATTTCGGATCGGGATGCACGATTCACGTCAGAGCTATGGCAAACGATGCATAAATCTTTCGGCTCACGGTTAGACATGAGCACAACATATCACCCTCAGACGGATGGGCAGTCTGAGCGAACGATTCAAACACTTGAAGACATGCTTGGGGCATGCGTTATAGATTTCGGCAACGGCTGGGAAAAGAATCTCCCTTTGGTGGAGTTCTCATTTAATAACAGTTATCACACCAGCATACAAGCCGCTCTATTCGAGGCATTGTACAGGCGTAAATGCCGGTCACCTCTCTGTTGGACAGAGGTGGGGGATAGTCAGATTACGGGTCCAGAGGTTGTAGTGGACGCCACAGAAAAGATTGCACAGATACGACAACGCATGGCGGCAGCACGCGACCGTCAGAAAGCCTACGCCGACAAGCGTAGAAAGCCATTGGAATTTCAGGTCGGGGACCGGGTTTTATTAAAAGTCTCACCCTGGAAGGGTGTGGTTCGTTTTGGCAAACGGGGCAAACTGAATCCGCGATATGTCGGACCATTCGAGATCGTAGGGAAGATCGGCAAAGTAGCCTACAAGTTGAACCTACCAGCTGAACTCGGGGCAGTTCACAATGTCTTTCATGTGTCGAACCTAAAGAAGTGCCTATCAGATGAAACCCTTATCATTCCTTTCAAAGAACTCACTATCGACGAGCGGTTGCAGTTCGTCGAGGAACCAGTTGAAATCACGGACCGGGATGTGAAGGTCCTCAAAAACAAGAGAACCCCTCTTGTTCGAGTGCGTTGGAACTCCAAACGTGGCCCAGAGTACACCTGGGAACGCGAAGATAGGATGACAGAAAGGTACCCCCAGTTATTCGAAACCAATGCAACCACTACTGAGGCTGAAGCTACTACTTCGGAATTTCGGGACGAAATTCCAGATCAACGGGGGAAGGATGTGACACCCCAGGAAAAAAAAAACCAGTGAACGATTGAACTTACCTAGCTTCCTCAGTGAGTGCATACCAAATTTCGGGACGAAATTTCTAATTAGTTGGGGATAATGTGACAACCCGAACTTTAGACTTACTTTGATGTAACGTTACGTGTCTATGTGATACCTTGATTAATGAATGTTACGTGAACTTTGTGATTTTGTTGTTACGTATGTTGTGTATATATGTATGCATGAAAATGGCTGAACGCACAAGACCACACAACTTGAATCGCACAACACCCACACTCGCACAAGCCCTCTTGGGCCGTTTTACTTGTGTTCGGACTTCAAGGGCTGCCCAAGTAAGGGCCGGCCCATTGCCTTTCTTTTGCACGTACAAACATACACACATGAGGGGATTTCACCTCATTTGTTACAACATACTTTACACACACAAAACCCTAGTTTCCTCTCTCTCTCTCCCTCACGAACTCGCGGCAGCCGGATCTTGTATCCCGAAGACCTTCTCGTTCGTTGGTTGGAGCACCAAATTCCAATCGGTTAGTGTTGCTTGTTATGTTGTTATGTTGTTATGTTGTTATGTGATCGATTAGGGTGTTATGCTAGTAAGTATGTTACTACGGTTGTAATCATGATTGAACTTATGTGCTTGAAACATAACCGGATTAATGGTCTAGATTGCTTGATGATCGTTTATGATGTTGTCTTGATATTTAGATCACATGTATGCTTGATAATGCTCATACGATTGGATTGCATGATCTAGAGTAGAACCGAAGGCATAGAAATCGGTTGAGATATAGTATAAGTCGGTTGAATGTTAATGTTTAGGTTTGATGTTCATGCTATGTTTAAGTCTAGGGTTCATGAGAGTTCATATGGATTAAAGGATAATTGCCATTGTTTGATCGATTCTATGCTAAACAAATGATTGGAAACTGTTAATTGATAATTGTGAATAAGGAAACTTGATAAATGATTGTAACCGAATTGCTTAAATTACGGAACAATATAACTGTTTGGCATTAATCCGGATTCACAAGGCCCCTTAGTCGCACAAGAGGCCCACTCGTACAAGGGGGATCCATATCGCACAAGTTTACCCAGTCGCACAAAGGGCCTGATCGCACAAATCATATGTTTAGTTGAACTTTTTGGGCCGGGTAATATGTTGGGCTGGGTTAGCAGGATCGTACAAGACCACAAGGATCGCACAACTTGTCCGTGTCGCACAAGCTAAATTGTTGTTGGGTCGAACGAGCCCAAGTCATATCGCACAACCCACTAGAATCGCACAAGGCTTAAGGGTAATAACTGGGCCGTAGTCTTGGGCTGGGTAATGAAATAGAACCGCACAAGAATCAGGTCCGTTCTGTTGGGCCGGACAGCCCAAGTGTCCACTCGCACAAGGCCTGTTATGTTGTCTAGGCCGGATCGCTAGTGGGCTGGACACGATCGTACAATCCAAGCAGATCGCACAAGTCTGCTTGGATCGCACAAGTCGCACATGTACGTTATTGTGCCGAGACCTTTAGGTTTGGTTTGTTATATGATGGGCTGTTTACTTTGGGCTAATGGTTTAATCGCACATGTATGATTCCATTGTACTCGTGACTGTTACATGCTATGTGTTAACTTGTATGTCTTATGCGTGCATTACGTGTAGTCAAAACCTGACTTGTATGATAACCCTGTTAGGACGTGGTTGATCACTGTTAGTTCAAGAACCCTCTTTTGTGTATCTGCCGAGCAAACCAAGGTGAGTTCACACAGCCAAGGCATGGGGTTCCCAGGGTGGGAATGGGATGGAATGAATTATACGTACATACTTAGTTAACGGAACTTAATGATATGAGTCCTCAGGGTGAGGATGGTGAATGATAAGATACGGCTAGACTAGTATACCTACTTGAACAGATCTTCGCACACACGCCAAGGGTTGGCTGCGATAATTATGACTGATCTTCGCACACATGCCTCGGGAAGGCTGCGAACTAAACATATTAGAACTTCGCACACATGCCAGGGTGGCCAGCGATACAAATATACATAGTCTAGGATATTTGGGAGTATTAACCCAAATCTTCGCATACATGCCGAAAGGGCCCGCGATGGAAACCAATACTATACATGAACAACGAACGAACTAATACGATGCATGATTAGGTGAACGAACGCAATGCTTGCTATACCACTTCTATTACTGAACTTACTTTCTGTGAACTCGCTCAACTAGTTGTTGACTCTCTGCTGCATGCCTTGCAGGACCTTAGGTACATTATGGAGCTTGCACAGGGAGGAGCAGGTCGTTGTGGGCAATGGATCGTGAATGCTATTTGAACACTTATGATGTTTCACATATTATTAATTATGTTTGGGTTTACTTAAATGCTTCCGCTATACTTAACTATATTACATGTTCAATATGATTGGTGGTTAAGATCCTGGTCATGTCACGCCTCCAAGCGGTGGTACTCCGCGTGTGGATTTTGGGGGTGTGACAGTCTAAGGCTAGAGTGTTCGTACAAATCCGTAGTATCGGACCAGTCACTCTTACCTGGGAACTCTTGGGGTGAGTGTCCACTTATAGGTGAGCATGTCTTCGCGATACATCATGAGGACCTATTTACTTTGATTCAGCCTTTGTGTGTCGTTGTTTGCTTCGTGGTTCAAACAAATGACCATCGCCCATGCTTTTGGTTGGTAATTTCCTATTCTTACCCAATACCGTTTCACTTGTTTCTCTCTCTTGTTTCC
The DNA here is from genome assembly GCF_002127325.2 of Helianthus annuus. NCBI lineage: Eukaryota > Viridiplantae > Streptophyta > Magnoliopsida > Asterales > Asteraceae > Helianthus > Helianthus annuus. Next base: position 121,889,864 of record NC_035443.2, read on the forward strand.
ATTTTAGAATGCCTCCTCGATGCGACAATCAGATACCTAATGAAGAACTGGCAGCTATCATTACCCAGCAAATGACTGCTACAATCCCGAACATCGTTGCTCAATGCAACCAAGCTCTCAACAACAATAATGCCCCTTGCAACTTCAAGACGTTCAACTCAGCTAAGCCATCAAAGTTTTCTGGGTCTCAAGGAGCGACTGCACTTCTGCAATGGTTCGAGAGTCTAGAGAGCACCTTCAGGCATGTTCAATGCCCAAACGAGCGAAAGGTAGACTTCGCATCTAGTGTCTTTGAAAAGCGGGCTTTGACATGGTGGAATGGGGTAATGAGAGATAGGGGTGCCGATGTGGCACTAGCTCAAACATGGGAAGAGCTTCGAGCTCTGATGATGAACGAATTTTGTCCTCGTCATGAGATCAGGGCCTTGGAAAGGGAATTCGATGATCTTAAGCAAGACAGCGGTGAACATCGAGCCTACACTGATCGATATGAGGAGCTGAGCCTGTTGTGTCCTTCCATGGTTACGCCTTTGGATAAGGCAATCGAGAAATACATTGATGGTCTCCCTGACTCAGTTTTGGACATTGTTACTGGTAGTAATCCTACCACAGTTAGACAGGCCATTGAATTATCTGCTACCCTAACCGAATCTCAGATCAGAAAGCGCAAACTTTTTCGGAAAGGTGACAAGAAACAAGCAACTATTGTTCAGGAGGAAACCAAGGAAAGCAAAACCGAACCCTCTAAAAAGCGTAAGGCTTCGCAAAATTGTGCAATTGCTGCACAACCCAACCCAAACACCCTCAACCAACCAGCTCAACCTCCTGCAAGGAAACCTTATGCCGGTACTGCACCGATATGCAACAAATCTAATGCACACCACTTAGCTTACCTACAGTGTCGTTTGTGTGCATCATGTGGGCGACTTGGTCACCTGGCAAATGCTTGTCGATTTACCCCAAAACAAGGTGGTCCAAACCAACCTCAAGTAAATCCTGCTCAAGCTCGTTTTCCCTCAGGATCTTGCTTCAACTGTGGCGAAATGGGCCATTTCCGAAGAAATTGCCCAAAGCTTGCTAATGCGAATCCAGCGCAGGGATGAGCATCGGACCAACTAGAAGACAACGTTGTTTAGAAATAATCAAGCCTTATTTATTATTTTCTTTTGTTGTCAAGGTCCATGAAACAGTTAATTGTTGATTATAAATAAATCTTTTTATTTTACATTGCAATGTACAAATGTGATGGCATGTATAAACAACGTATCCCCTTCAATACCGACAACCAAGGAGCCGTAATCCTTGAAGAACAGACTACCCCTACCCCCCAAAATCCTTCCATTTTATAATCTTTTGCGTTTTCCCAGATACCCGTTTCTTTCAAGGAAACGAAGTACAAGGCGCAGGTTACAACTCTATACGAATACCTAAAGTACCACTACAAATTCTTAATAGGGTACCCAACTGTATTTCCGTATATCCTAAATTTTTCGTACCTTAATTCGAATATTGCGTTTTCTTGAAAACGAAATCGAATTTTTGGTAGATCATTCTATCTTTATAGATAGATTCTTGAAAATGATTAAAGTGGCAAATGAAATCCACGGATTGGATTCCTGGTGTGCTTTAAGTATCCGTGTCCAAAGATAACAAATTAAAATCAAATTAAGCAATTATGTGATTATGTGCTTATGTTCTCCCTTTTATGTTTTTGTGATCCAAATTTTTGTTATCCAAATCCTCGTAGAATCTTCTATATCTTCGTATAAGGGATTCATAGTAGGATATCAAAAGGTACTACCTCATTCCTTAATGGGCTTCAACGTTATAGTTAAAACCCTTGGATTATAAAGTACTATTCCAAAGTTTAAAGACATCCTCCGTTGATGTAGTTAAAGATTCCTCTTGGGTAGTATAGTTAAAGAGGCCCTCTGGTGGTCTAGTTAAAGAGATCATTCGTTGGTCTAGTTAAAGAGATTGGTTCGGCAATCTAGTTAAAGATATCATGCGTTGATATAGTTAAAGAGGCCCTCTAGTGGTCTAGTTAAAGAGATCATTCGTTGGTCTAGTTAAAGAGATTGGTTCGGCAATCTAGTTAAAGATATCATGCGTTGATATAGTTAAAGAGGCCCTCTGGTGGTCTAGTTAAAGAGATCATTCGTTGATCTAGTTAAAGAGATTGGTTCGGCAATCTAGTTAAAGATATCATGCGTTGATATAGTTAAAGAGGCCCTCTGGTGGTCTAGTTAAAGAGATCATTCGTTGATCTAGTTAAAGAGATTGGTTCGGCAATCTAGTTAAAGATATCATGTGTTGATATAGTTAAAGAGGCCCTCGGGTGGTCTAGTTTAAGAGATTGTTTGATAATCTAATTAAAAAGATCCTTTGGTGACCTAGTTAAAGGGACTCTATTGAAGTCTAGTTAAATCACCACAGGATTATTCCTTTGATCTCTTCAACTTCATGTTTCAAGCCCTCACAAGTTTCCTCTAAATAAATTTCGGGACGAAATTTCCTGAAGTAGGGGAGACTGTGACACCTGTGTCACTTCAACCATCAAACAAATACCAAACCAATGAAATATTGTATTTCATACTTGGGATTTGTATAAATATGTGTATCATTTGCACATATTAATTCTTGTTCGATTTCGGGCTTTAAATCGCTTTCTGGAAGGTTATACACGACCTGATGCATAAATATAACCAGTTTAATGCAACAAACACTCCGGAACAGTGAAATAGGCTTAACATACCTTAAATAACCCTTACATAACTTAGAAATAAGTTTTGGATGGTTTGGTATGCCGAAATCAAGTTTATCCGCTTACAGGGACTAAATTCGACAAACTGCGTAAGTATGTCAATTTGTACTGTAACAGACCTTCCGGAACTTGATCATAAGTTAAATATGCCCTAAATATCCTTTACATAGCTTAGAAATAGGCTTTGAGGTGTTTGGTGCGCAAAAATAAACTTTATGCTCATTCAGGGACTAAAAGCGTCAAAAAGTGCATAAGTTTGCATTTTCGCGCATATTTTACGTTCTGAATACTTCCGGACTTCCAAAAATTTATGTAAGCATTAAAATATTTTATTTTAGTGTTTGGCATAAGAAAAATCCATTCGTCGCACAATTTGGATCGTTTTTGCGTTCGTTACGACTCCCGTCGTAATTAAGCGAATAACGCAACCGTACGACCAAACGAACCGACATCTGAGATATTTTTGAGCATGCTTTGAGTTCCCTATACTTTAACTTCATTTTAGAGGCTTGAAATGAGGTTAACGGGGCTTAAACGTGTCAAAAATGGGCCAAAATACATGTTTCTGAGTGCAGGGACTAAAACTGCAATTTCTGAACTGTGACCCTCAGGCAGGGCGCGTAAGATCCCATGTATGTCTTACACGGGCCGCGTGGCCTCCCCAGATGTGCAAAATCAGTTTTAACAGCTGTTAACAGCTGTTATGCACTCCAAACCCAATTGCAAATGGTATTTTCAATCCATGGGCTGAATCTAGGGGTGCCCAAGGTTTCCCAAAAAAATGGGCCCATGTGTACGGCCGAGATCGAAGCACGTTTCGCGATGAACGATCCTAACGGTTGTGCCATGCCTATATAAACCCAACCCATTTCATTTCTTCCTCACATTTGAATCTGATTCAAGCTCTCTAAGTGGAAGTATATGCTTCCTACCTGAGAGAGAATCGGGTTCAAATCTTGCGGGGACCTTCTGTAAGTATTCTTTCGCGTTTTTCGTTCATTTTAGCGTTAAAGTCAAACTGTGTTTGACTTTCTGCATTAACCAGTTTATGGTCAATGCTAAGTTCGTTTGAACTTCATAACGTGAGCGTAATCACGATGGTCATAGTCCCTAGTGACTATACCTACTGATTACCACGTTATCTAGGCTCAGTGACGAGTCGTAGTTTCGGCCAAAATGCGTTTTCTCGCGTATTTTGTAACCAAACTACTCTAGGATATCAAAACCGTTTGTTTTGATATCAAAACCTGTTTTCTAACTTTACTAAACATGTTCTAGCATGTTTAGCTCGTCGCTTTTAGATTTGTGCTTGTTTAGGGTCATAAAGGTAAGCGATCTAATCAATCGCTTAGACTTTCGAACCCAACCCATTTGGTCGATCATTAGGATCCGACCAAACACTTTAGGTGACCATAGTTGTATATGAAATAACCTTTTAAGGTTATACCTTATGGTCACGTCGTTTAAGTAGTTGTATGATAGGTAGTTTATATGCCTTAGGTAAATTACCAAAATACCCTTTTACGCATAAATTCATTTTAAGCATATGTAACCTAAATTTTGACATCTAAACTGATTTAGCAACAATATTAGACATGTTAAGGCATATAACACTTGTCACAGGACTAGTTAAGTGAACCGAACGCGTTTTACGGAAACGACGCGTTAAAGTAGCATAAGCTACCTAAGCGGGTCGTAACGGGTCAAAAGAACTTTGGATAAGTTTCGTTTCAGTATGTGGGCTTTGTTTAACCATGTCATATGAGTTCCAATACTCATTTGGTTTACGAAACCTCATACTATCCAATCCCCCGATTTAGGTCCGTTTATTAACATAGATACCTATACTAGGTGTCGTTTGATTCCGTGATCTTCTAGCATTGCTTGGTGGTTATCCTAGGACTTCTAAGCAATCTCAAGTGAGTACATAGTCCCCTCTTTTACTGTTTTTCAAACATTTTGGGGTGAAACACATGTGCCTACTTGTTACTTTCATGATTTCATGCTTTTATATCATATACTTGCTATATTCACTAGTACACTATTAGTACATGATTTCATTACGTTTTTGCTACGTATGCCCATTGTATGCATACTTAGTACATCGTTTTACATGGCATTTCATGCCATGTATGTTCATCATACTTAGTACATTTTACATCACATGCTATGTATGTCCATTGTGTGCATACTTAGTACATCGTTTTACATGACATTTCATGCTATGTATGTTCATCATACTTAGTACATTTTACATCACATGCTATGTATGTCCATTTGTCGCATACTTAGTAAATTGTTTGTGCATTTTTACCTATGGTTTAGTCGATACATATTTCACTTGCCATACATGACATTATGTTTACACATTACTTGATTGACATTTGACATTGACTTTTTGATATTGATATACACATTTCGCGGGCTACATTTTGACATAAACACTTTGACATGGTTTTCACAATGACATTTGACAAATGGTTAGACATGGGCAATTTACATTGGTGGTTTGTTTGGGTAAGTGATTTAAGTAGCGAGATGTGTGTAATGTGATGCAAGCATGGTGGATACGCCGCTGGTACTTCCTATATATAAGTGCTTGTATTGTATTATATTACATGTCATAGCGTTATTTAAATCATTCAATTTGGATTTATACATTTTACACAAATAACATATTTTTCACAAGACATTGTTTTATAAACAACTTATTTTTACTTGGTTATTCACTTAACCTGTCACACCCCGAGCACGTAAAACAACAAAACGTGGCGGAATCGTCGGAGAGTGTTGTAACAGAATCATTGTTTCATAACACATGGAAAATTGAAATTTTGTTTTATTGATTAAAGGAGTTACAATGTCTTAACAAACGAAGAATATAACATAATCAACTAGTCTTGCATCTTTTATTGTCACTAAGGCCCAAGTCCGCCTATGTGTATCTTGATCAATCCTATGAATCATCTCCTGAAACACATGTGAAAATAGGTATGTCAGCATAAAAATGCCGGCGAGTACATAGGTTTTATTGATTTAGGACTCATGACTTATAAGTTTGGAAAAGTTGTTTAACAAAAGTCAGTCATGATCCTTGTAAAAATGTTTTGTTTTATAAATCATTTGAAAAACGATGATAGATATGTATATGTAAAAGAATAATGTATGGTTAAATGAATAACCAAATAAAATGAGTTTGTATATAACAAGCAGTTTTGTAAAACAATGACTTGTGAAAAATATGTCATTTGTATAAAATATATAAGTCCAAATTGAATGATTATGTAACGCTACGATATGTAATATAATACAAGCACTTATACATAGGAAGTACCAGCGGCGTATCCACCATGCTTGTATCATATTACACACATCTCGTTACTTAAATCACTTACCCAAACAAACCACCAATGTAAATTGCCCATGTCTAAACCAATTGTCAAATGTCATTGTGAAAACCGTGTCAAAAATGTCTATGTCAAATGTCAATCATGTAATGTGTAAACAAAATGTCATGTATGGCAAGTGAAATATGTATCACTAAACCATAGGTGAAAATACACAAAACAAAGTATTGAAGTAAAACTTGGTTTAAATCAAAGTTATGTTTTGTGGAAATGCATGCTATACTGATACAAACACTTATGCGGTATGTTAAACGCATACATTCAAGCCTTGAGACAGACGGATAACCTTAAGTAAAGGTTATCAATGTGAAATGTTTTCGGATTCAGTCATTCCTTTCATCCAAACCAACCCAGGATGTCAGGAACGGGATTTGTCAAGTCCTATGGTACCATTACTTACTACCGAGCGGCGTAGCTAATGTTAATGAATGTATATAAGTCCCGTTTTTACAAACCAAATGTTATACCGAATGTAAGCATGTGATGTGATGTGAATGTACTAAGTATGGACTAAATGAACATACATAGCATGAAAAGGTAAATGTAAATCAAATGTACTAAGTATGCTAAGTTAACATACAAAGCAGAAAAGTCATGTAAAACAATGTGCTAGCATGTTAAGTAAACATACATAGCAAAACATAATGAAATCATGTACTAATAGTGTACTAATGAAAATAGCAAGTATATGATATGAAAACATGAAAAGCATGAAAGTAACAAGTAGGCACATGTGTTTCACCCCAAAACGTTTGAAAAACAGTAAAAGAGGGGACTATGTACTCACATAGACACCTTGAAAGCATTTGAAAGATGGGGTTCTATGTACTCACTTGAGGGTGCTTAGAAGTCTTGAACAACAACCAAGCAAAGCTAGAGGGGTCATGGAATCAAACGACACCCTATATAGATAACTACATAAATAACCGGACCTAAATCGGGGGATTGGATAGTATGAGGTTTCGTAAACCAAATGAGTATTGGAACTCATACGATATGGTTTAACAAAGTCCATATACTAACATGAAACCTAACCTAAGTGCTTATGACCCGTTACGACCTGTTTAGGTAGCTTATGCTACTTTAACGCGTCGTTCGCGTAAAACGCGTTCAGACCGCTTAACTAGTCCTATGATAAGTAAAATATGCCTTAACTTGTCTAATATAGTTACCTAATCATTTTAGATGTCAAAATTTAGGTTACATATGCTTAAAATGAATTTATGCGTAAAAAGGGTATTTTGGTAATTTACCTAAGGCATTAGAACTATTTATCATACAACTACTTAAACGACGTGACCATAAGGCATAACCTTGGAAGGTTATTTCCTATACAACTATGGTCACCTAATGTGTTTGGACGGATCCTAATGATCGGCCAAACGGGTCGGGTTCGAAAGTATAAGCGATTGTTTAGATCGCTTACCTTTACGACCCTAGACAAGCACAAATCTAAAAGCGACGAGCTAAACATGCTAGAACATGTTTAGTAAAGTTAGAAAACAGGTTTGGTATTAAAACAAATGGTTTTAATACCCTAGAGTAGTTTGGTTACAAAATACGTGAGGAAACGCATTTTGGCCGAAACTACGACTCGTCACTGAGCCTAGATAACGTGGAAATCAGTAGGTATAGTCACTAGGGACCATAACCATCGTGATTTCGCTCACGTTATGAAGTTCAAATGAACTTCGCGTTAACATAAACCGATCAATGCAAAAAGTCAAACGCAGTTTGACTTTAACGCTAAAACGAACAATAAACGCGAAAGAATACTTACAGAAGGTCCCCGCAAGATTCGAACCCGATTCACTCTCAGGTAGGAAGCATATACTTCCACTTAGAGAGTGTAGAATCAGATTCAAATGTGAGGAAGAATGAAATGGGTGAGGGGTATTTATAGATTTCATGGAACCGTACACATGTGCCCATGGTTTTGTAAAACCATGGGAGCCCCTAATATGAGCCCATAGAATTGTAATAACATTAAATATCAGCCCATGGTATTGCAAAATCATGGGTTTAAAACCATCAAATCTCAAAAATGGACCAAGTTCAATGTATCTGCCAGAAATTTCAAAAATGGTCCCTGCACTTGTAAAACTTGATTGTTTTGCACTTTTAAGCCCCGTTAACCCCATTTCAAGGCTCTAAAAGAAAGTTAAAGTATAGGGAACTTAAAATATGCTCAAAAACATCTTGGATGTCGGTTTGTTTGGTCGTACGGTTGCGTTGTTCGGTTAATTACGACGGAAATCGTAATGAACGCAAAAACGATCCAAATTACGCGACGAATGGAATTTTATTATGCCAATCACTAAAATAAAATATTTTAATGATTACATAAATTTTTGGATGTCCGGATATATTCAGGACGAAAGATATGCGCGAAAATGCAAACTTTTGCACTTTTGACGCTTTTAGTCTCTATTGATCAAATAAGTTTATTTTAGCATACCGAACCCCTCAAAGCCTATTTCTAAGCTATGTAAAGGATATTTAGGGTATGTGTAACTTATGATCAAGTTCCGGAATGTTCGTTACAGTACAAATCAGCATACTTTCGCAGTTTGTCGAATTTAGTCCCTGTAAGCAAATAAACTTGATTTCGGCATACCAAACCTTCTAAAACTTATTTCTAAGTTATGTAAAGGTTATTTAAGGTATGTTAAGCCTATGTCACTGTTCCGGAGTGTTTGTTGCATTAAACTAGTTATATTTACGCATCAGGGCGCATATAACCTTCCAGAAAGCGATTTAGAGCCCGAAATCGAACAAGAGTTGATATGTGCAAATGATACACATATTTTTACAAATCCCAAGTATGAAATACAATATTTCATTGGTTTGGTATCTGTTTGATGGTTGAAGTGACACAGGTGTCACAGTCTCCCCTACTTTAGGAAATTTCGTCCCGAAATTTACTTTAGAGGAAATTTGTGAGAGTTTGAAATTTGAAGTTTGAAAAGATCGAACAACACTGGTTAGAGTCCTGAACTTCTAGTAACTTTAAATAACATCATGCTTGAAATGTGAGAGGGACACTTATATACAAGTATATAAAGTGTTATTGGTGCGTCCACCGTACCTCTATTACATTGTTCACATTTTGTTATGGTTGTCACTATTGGTTCTTACACCTAATAATTCTTACTGGGTTTCTGTGCACTGAATTTCATAATTATGTACACGTCCATAATTATGTAATTCCTTGCACAGTCCGCACAGTGCATCTTAAAATGTGTAGGGGAAGAGAACAACGAACGATCCTGTGATGATTGTGGCTAGACTACCATAGGGTCCTTTTAATTGAGTCAATAAATGATCTCTAGACCGCCAAGGAGTCTTTTCAGCTTATATCATCACATGTCATTCTTAACCAGATTCTGAATCAATCTTTTGATTAGACCACTCAAAGGGTCTCTTTTTGAATCGTGGAATGGTACTATATAATCCAAGGGTCTTGACTATCACGTAGAAGCCCAATAAGGATTTAAGGTAGTACCTCTTTGAATATCCTACTACGAATCCCTCATATGAAGATATGAGAGGTTCTACGAGGATTTGGATAACGAATATCCAGAGTATACAAAAAAAAAACAAAATGCATAAAAGAAAACACAAAATTCATAAACACATAATCATATAATTGTTTAACCTGATTTTAAATTTGTTATCATTTTATTAATTGCGCACAAGTATTTAAAGCACAATAGGAATCCATTCCGTGGATTTCATTTGGTACTTTAAACATTATCAAGAATCTAACTATGAAGATAGAAAGATCTTAAAGAGAGAATTCGATTTCGATTGTAAGGAATCGAAATGTTCGAATTAAGGTACACAAAGAATCCAATTAAGGATTCGGATTTGAATGATAATCAACCACAAGGGTCTAATTGTGAAGATAAAAAGATCCCATATGGATTTTAGAAGTTGAAGATGTTTTGAAATCTTGCACTAGACGTGCTTGAGTCAAAACATGAGATAAAAATGCTTATGAAGTTGAGATGCTAGATATGCCAAGGCGACATATGAAGCAGAATTTGAAGGTTAAGTCAATGTATGAGGAAAATACTTTGAAAAACTATGCATGGGGTTCTAAAATGTGTTCAATGTTTTTGGAAACCTTATATATAATACTTTTGAAATCATAAAGTAGGTGTATTAGTTAGGTATAAAAAAATGTTTTAAAATCATGCGAGATGAATTTTGAAATTACGTATAAGGTTTTTGAAAGCATGAATAACGCTTTTGAAATCATGCACTTGGTATAAGTAATTATACTGTATTAATAACATTTTGAAATTATGAAGGTTGTTTTTGAAAACTCATGTTATGCATGTTGAAAAAAATCAGAACGTAATGGGTATGAGATTTGAAAATAAACTTAGTTATCTAACCAAGGATTCAAAGACACAGATGTGCAAAAAGCACGATTACTCACAATTTCGCTTTATTTCTCGTACTTCGTCTCCTAGAATGAAACGAGTACTTAAAATTTTCGAGGAAATCATGAGCGATCACTTGAAAGGGAGAATCACAAGAGTAGTCTGTAAGGAGCATAGTTCCTTAATGTAGGTATTATAGGGAAATGCCATACACACATGTAACTACACTTGCACATCAGAATTGCGAACAACGACTTTTATTTATGAACAAGACAGATTGTTTCATAATACAAGAAAACAAAAGAAACAAGGCGTAAGACAGCAGCATCTTTTGCTCAGCCAAATGCTTATCCAAGGGTTAGATTTGCATCGACGATCTTTGGGCATTTGTTCCTGAAATGGCTCGTATCGCCACAGTTGTAGCAAGCACCAGACGGAAAATGAGCTTGAGTAGGGTTGAGTTGGAGTTGGGTAGCAGCAAGGTTTGCGACAGCTTTGTTTTGGATAGCAAAGCGGCATATGCTAATCAAATGTCCCCACCGTCCACAGTAGGTACATTTGGAACAGTGTATGAGGTTTAAATGATGACGGTTGCATCGCTTGCACCATGGGGCAGCTCCCAAGTACGGCTTCCTAGCTGGTGGCGTCGCTACCTAGCTAGGTCCCGCTTGATTTGATGCAACTGAAGCGGATTTCCTTGAAGCCTTACGCCTCCTTGATTTTGGTGCAGGCTCAACTTCTGCTTCCATCGGTGACTCTTGAGTGGCTTCATTATTGAGATGAGACATGGCAATGCCTAAATCCACAGACTTCAGAATGACTTCGCTTATTTGCTGGGCAGATTTGGCTGTTTGCTCGGACATTTGACCGTTGCTGAGAGGAAGAGACATTCTAGAAGGGAATGAAAGACAGAGGAAGAAACAAGTGAAAGGTTATCGGATAATCAAAACAGAATGGCAATGCATAAAAATTGTGATCATTTGTTTGTTACCTAAGGCAAACAAATGAGATGGTGACAAATCAAAGCAAGCGGGTCATAATAATGTATCGCTGAAGACATGCTTGCCTATAAGTGAACACTCACCCCAAGAGTTCCCAGGTAAGAGTGACTGGTCCAATACTGCGGATTTGTACGAACACTCTAGCCTTAGACAGAAATCTCAGAGTACAGGAATTCACCCTTCTAGTTTGCACGTGTTCACATTATAAGACCCAAACTTTGACGAGATTTTGAAAACTTAGAGGGTTCGAAACCTTATAACGAAGGGTTCAAAACCTAGTAATCAATCATCCTAGAACAGATGATTAGTTTTCAAAGCGGATTTGAAATTTATGTTCTTGTTGTGGTTGTCGCCTAAGGATAGGTGACCGTATTGTTTTATGACTAAACGCAAGTAATCTCGCGTTGGGGTCCTAGGAAGGTTATAGACTAGGTCAAAGCATTACTAATAACCTAATTCCCTATAACCATGAGCTCTGATACCAACTCTTCTGTCACACCCCGACCACGTAAAACAACAAAACGTGGCGGAATCGTCGGGGAGTGTTGTAACAGAATCATTGTTTCATAACACATGGAAAATTGAAATTTTGTTTTATTGATTAAAGGAGTTACAATGTCTTAACAAACGAAGAATATAACATAATCAACTAGTCTTGCATCTTTTATTGTCACTAAGGCCCAAGTCCGCCTATGTGTATCTTGATCAATCCTATGAATCATCTCCTGAAACACATGTGAAAATAGGTATGTCAGCATAAAAATGCCGGCGGGTACATAGGTTTTATTGATTTAGGACTCATGACTTATAAGTTTGGAAAAGTTGTTTAACAAAAGTCCGTTATTGTCACACCCCCAAAATCCCACGCGCGGAGTACCACCGCTTGGAGGCGTGACATGACCAGGATCAAGCCACCAATCATATTGAACACGTAATAAATAGTAATAATTATCCATCAATACGAAAGGTGTTTATCAAACCAACATAATTAAGTGTAGCGGAAGCATTAATGTAGAACCCAACATAAGTATGAATGTTTAAAACGTCATAAGTGTTTAATAAGTAATCACGATCCATTTGCCCACAACGACCTGCTCCTCCATGTGCAAGCTCCATTAGTACCTAAGGTCCTGCAAGGCATGCAGCAGAGAGTCAACAACTAGTTGAGCGAGTTCACAGAAAGTAAATGCGAAATAGTAAGTTCATGAGTATCAGGTGGCTCTACTGGGCCAATATAGGTTTCTATTTGTGGGGGCTTCCCATGTTATTTATCCACTAGACTATGCGTAACCATAAGTGTTCTTCACAACCGAGAACAGTAGTGCGTATGGGGTTTACGTAGGTTTTACGTAAGTATCCTTCACAACCGAGGATAGGGTACGCGGGGGTTTACGTAGGTTTTACGTAAGTATCCTTCACAATCCGAGGATAGTAATTCGTATAAGTATCCTTCACATCCGAGGATAGTGATAAGTATAAGTATCCTTCACAACCGAGGATAGTGATATGTATAAGTATCCTTCACAACCGAGGATAGTAGTAAGTATATGTGCACGTAGATTGCACGTGTGTGTCCTGCACAACCGAGGACGATGGTATGGTAGTCTAGTAATGGTATTTGTATGAATCTATTCAACCTTATCCTTTTAATCCCATTCCCAACACCCCGGGAATCCCATGCCTTGGTAAGAGTGTGAACTCACCTTGGGTTGCTCGGCAGATACACACAAAAGGGTTTCTTGAACTAAAGGTGGTCAACCACGTCCGATTAAGAGAGTGAACAGGGATTGATCCAAATCAGAAGGTATCTTCGATGGTGAGGTTGTTGTTGCCGTCGGGTTCCAAGCAAACGAGAGTGAAGAAACTAGGGTTTTTGTGTGTGTCTTATGTTTTGCAACAAGTGTGAAGTGTGACCCTCAACATGAGGTTATACGTAGGAGAAGTAGGCCGAACCCATCATGGGCTGCCTATGTGCTCCGAGTTCAAGGAGAAGTTGGCCGAGAGTTGCATGAGTCAAGCCCATACCTTGTGCGATCGGTTGTGTGTTGTGCGGTTCGGTTATGCGTTGTACAATCCATATATGTTACACGTATGTAAACACACTACAATCTCATAGCACTTATCACATAATAAAACATAACATTCCATTACATCAAAGCATCACATAAGCACGTAACGTTTTACAAGGTAGGTTCGAATTACGAGTTGTCACATTATCCCCAACTAAAAAGAAATTTCGTCCTGAAATTTGGTATGCACTCACTGAGGAAGCTAGGTAAGTTCAATCGTTCACTGGTTTTTCCTGGGGTGTCACATCCTCCCCCCGTTGATCTGGAATTTCGTCCCGAAATTCCGCAGTAGTAGCTTCAGTCTCAGTAGTGGTGGCATTGGTTTCGAATACTGGGGGTACTTTTCTGTCATCCTGTCTTCGCGTTCCCTGGTGTACTTTGGGCCACGTTTGGAGTTCCAACGAACTCGGACAAGAGGGATTCTCTTGTGTTTGAGGACCTTAACATCCCGGTCTGTTATTTCTACTGGTTCCTCGACGAACTGCAACCGCTCATCGATAGTGAGTTCCTTAAAAGGAATTATGAGGGTCTCATCTGACAGGCACTTCTTCAGATTCGACACGTGAAAGACATTGTGAACTGCACCGAGTTCAGCTCGTAGGTTTAACTTGTAGGCCACCTTGCCTATCTTCTCTATGATCTCGAACGGTCCGACATACCACGGATTTAGTTTGCCCCGTTTGCCAAAACGAACCACACCCTTCCAGGGTGAGACTTTAAGTAATACTCGGTCCCCGACCTGAAATTCCAATGGCTTTCTACGCTTGTCCGCGTAGGCTTTCTGACGGTCGCGTGCTGCCGCCATGCGTTGTCGTATTTGTGCAATCTTTTCTGTGGCGTCCACTACAATCTCTGGACCCGTAATCTGACTATCCCCCACCTCTGCCCAACAGAGAGGTGACCGACATTTACGTCCGTACAATGCCTCGAATGGAGCGGCTTGTATGCTGGTGTGATAACTGTTATTATATGAGAACTCCACCAAAGGGAGGTGCTTTTCCCAGCCGTTGCCGAAATCAATAACGCATGCCCTAAGCATGTCTTCAAGAGTTTGGATTGTTCGCTCAGACTGCCCATCCGTCTGAGGATGATATGCTGTGCTCATGTCTAACCGTGAGCCGAAAGATTTGTGCATCGCTTGCCATAGCTCTGACGTGAATCGTGCATCCCGATCCGAAATGATGGAAGTGGGCACCCCGTGCCTCGAAACAACTTCTTTAAGGTAGATGTCTGCGAGAGTGGAGAACTTGTCCGTTTCCTTTATAGCCAGGAAGTGTGCAGACTTGGTGAGTCGATCCACGATCACCCATATGGTATCATTCCCACACTGGGATCTGGGTAAACCTGTAACAAAATCCATGGAAATTTCTTCCCATTTCCATTGCGGTATCTTAGGTTGCTGAAGTAGACCCGCTGGTTTCTGGTATTCGACCTTGACTCTCGCACAGGTCAAGCATTTGCCGACATAAGTGGCAATGTGGGCCTTCATGCTAGGCCACCAATAAGTAGTTCTGATGTCATGGTACATTTTGTCCGATCCTGGATGTACCGAGTAGCGAGACTTGTGCGCTTCGTCCATCACAAGTTCGCGTAGTCCGCCATAGAGTGGGACCCAAATACGCCCCGTTACATAGTAGGCGCCGTCTGCCTTCTGTTCTAATCGCTGCCTTGAGCCGCGTAGGGCTTCAGCCCTGACGTTTTCTGGTTTCAATGCGTCTGCCTGAGCATCTCGTATTTGTGCAGGAAGGCTAGACTGAATCGTAAGCTGCAGCGCTCGCACGCGCCGAGGTAAGGTGTCTTTCCGACTGAGAGCGTCAGCCACGACATTGGCTTTGCCTGGATGGTACTTGATGGCGCATTCGTAATCGTTCAGTAGTTCAACCCATCTTCGTTGACGCATGTTCAAATCCTTTTGCTTAAGAATATGCTCGAGACTCCTGTGATCGGTGTAAATTGTGCACTTGGTACCGTACAGGTAGTGTCGCCATATCTTGAGCGCGAAAACAACAGCTCCCAGCTCTAAATCGTGCGTCGTGTAATTTCGTTCATGTATCTTAAGTTGACGCGAAGCGTAAGCGATAACCTTGTCGCGCTGCATTAACACACATCCAAGACCCTGAATGGATGCATCACAATAAACCACGAAGTCGTCTGTGCCCTCTGGTAAAGAGAGGATAGGTGCACTGCAAAGTTTATCCTTTAGGTGCTGAAAAGCAGTTTCCTGAGTGTTGCCCCAACGGTAGGTGACACCTTTCTGTGTCAGTAGTGTAAGCGGCTGAGCAATCTTTGAAAAGTCTTTAATAAACCGTCTGTAGTAACCCGCCAAACCCAAAAATTGGCGTATTTCCGTTGGCGTACGTGGTGCAGGCCAGTTCCTGATCGAGTCTACCTTGGATGGATCGACATGGATCCCATCCCTGTTCACCACATGGCCTAAGAAGTGGACTTCACGAAGCCAGAAGTCGCATTTAGTAAACTTGGCGTACAGCTGTTCCTTCCGAAGGAGTTCCAAAATAAGGCGGAGATGCTGCTCGTGTTCCTCCTGACTCTTGGAGTAGATCAGAATGTCGTCGATAAAGACAATGACGAACTTGTCTAGGTAGGGTTTGCACACCCTGTTCATAAGGTCCATAAATACAGCAGGTGCGTTCGTTAACCCGAATGGCATGACAAGAAACTCGTAGTGGCCGTAGCGAGTTCTAAATGCTGTCTTGGAGACGTCCTCATCCCGGACTCTCAGCTGATGATAACCAGACCTCAAGTCTATCTTGGAGTAGTAACACGACCCTTGCAACTGGTCGAATAAGTCGTCTATGCGTGGAAGAGGATAACGATTCTTCACCGTTACCTTGTTCAGTTCACGGTAGTCGATGCACATTCTGAATGTACCGTCTTTCTTTCTCACGAATAATACTGGAGCTCCCCAAGGCGAAGAGCTTGGACGAATGAAGCCCTTTTCCAAGAGCTCTTGTAGCTGCTTTGACAGTTCCTCCAATTCTGATGGAGCTAGACGATATGGTGCGCGAGCTATGGGTGCTGCCCCTGGAGCGAGCTCAATCTGAAATTCGACCTGACGGTGAGGCGGTAAGCCAGGTAAGTCTTCAGGAAACACCTGAGGGTAGTCGCGTACTACTAGAATATCCTCCAGTTTCTTTTCCTTCACTGATGCATCTGAAACGAGTGCCAAGATTGCGGTGTAACCACAGCACCACTCTTGTCGCCTTGAACTTCGAGAGGTTCTTGACCAGAACGGAGAACACGAACAATCTTTTCTTTGCATAGGATTTCTGCTTGCTGTTGCTGCTGGAGATTCTGATTTGCAGGCCGTGGGCTCCTGAATCCTTAGCTTCATGGTCCATCTTGAGACACCTCTGGCAACGTCCCTCGTTGCACTAACCACCGTGGTGTCTGTTGCATTAGTTACACATTGGGTGAATTCCCTGATATCCACCCTGCCCCAATCCACCAGAAGTTGGCTGACTCGGCTCTGGTGATTACTATTCTTGCGCTGCTGCTGTGCTTGAGACTGAACGGTAGCGGAACCCTTGATGGAATACCCATCCCATTTCCGCTTGTTGTCACTAGTAGTAGCGGGAGTAGCAGAAGTGATAGCGGTAGTAATAGCGCTGATACAACTAGACAGCCTGTTCTGTTCCGCTGCTTGATCCGCGAGGTGATGAGCAAGACGCTGAATGTCTTGGTTATTGTCGAGGTTAGCCGATGCAGCATGGCTCTGAACCTCTGAGGCTAGACCCTTGAGGTACAATTCGATACGCTTGCTTGGAGGGTCCACCATGGTTGGACACAGGATGGCCAGTTCGTTCGACCGTTTCGTATGAGCTTCAATTTCTGACCCCGTCATTTTCAAATGGTAAAGCTCCACTTCCAACTTGTGGGTGTCATCACGCGTGTAGTATTCCCTTTTAATGCGTTCTTTGAATTCGTTCCAGGGGGTGGCGTTAGCAGCTGCCAACCCTAGTATCTGTACTTGTGTGTTCCACCAGGTTAGCGCGATTCCTTCCAAAGTACCAGTGGCGTACTTGACCCTGCGAGCCTCAGGGCATTCACACATCTCGAATACTGACTCGAGCTTCCCAAACTAATGGAGTAGTCCCACTGCTCCTTCTGTGCCGCTGAATGTGCTTGGACGACAGTCCATGAAGTTCTTGAATGTGCAGACAGGTTGCTGTGCGTTCTGACCCGTTGCGCGAGAAAGATAGGTGAAGATTAAGCGCGAGAGTTGGGTCACGAGAGTAGAATCTAACATCCTAGGATAGGTTTGGAATAGCAGGTTATACCTCCTGCTTGTGCGGCTGCAAGCGCCACAGCAACTTGTTCGTTAATGAGAGCCGTCAACTGGGCTTGAGTCATGTTAACACGTCCGAACATGATCGAGTAGTAAAGATAGCGTAAGTAAGAATGGTTCGCGAGTAGGGCGATGACAGAAAAGAGTAAGCACGTAGGGATTCTCATGATATAGCGTCATGTGTATCTAAGCGTACTACGAGCAAAATTCTATATGGTTCTAGCAAGCAGGTAATAAACATAAACCTTATTACCTAGGATGTTGAGTCTTGCACATGGAGCAAAGCGTCGTTGTGGATCATTGAGAGCACTGTTCCGGTTATAGTCTGGTTTTAATAAAACGTTTTCCCATATTAAAACCAAGTTCTCTATAACCAATGGCTCTGATACCAATCTGTCACACCCCCAAAATCCCACGCGCGGAGTACCACCGCTTGGAGGCGTGACATGACCAGGATCAAGCCACCAATCATATTGAACACGTAATAAATAGTAATAATTATCCATCAATACGAAAGGTGTTTATCAAACCAACATAATTAAGTGTAGCGGAAGCATTAATGTAAAACCCAACATAAGTATTAATGTTTAAAACGTCATAAGTGTTTAATAAGTAATCACGATCCATTTGCCCACAACGACCTGCTCCTCCATGTGCAAGCTCCATTAGTACCTAAGGTCCTGCAAGGCATGCAGCAGAGAGTCAACAACTAGTTGAGCGAGTTCACAGAAAGTAAATGCGAAATAGTAAGTTCATGAGTATCAGGTGGCTCTACTGGGCCAATATAGGTTTCTATTTGTGGGGGCTTCCCATGTTATTTATCCACTAGACTATGTGTAACCATAAGTGTTCTTCACAACCGAGAACAGTAGTGTGTATGGGGTTTACGTAGGTTTTACGTAAGTATCCTTCACAACCGAGGATAGGGTACGCGGGGGTTTACGTAGGTTATACGTAAGTATCCTTCACAATCCGAGGATAGTAATTCGTATAAGTATCCTTCACATCCGAGGATAGTGATAAGTATAAGTATCCTTCACAACCGAGGATAGTGATATGTATAAGTATCCTTCACAACCGAGGATAGTAGTAAGTATATGTGCACGTAGATTGCACGTGTGTGTCCTGCACAACCGAGGACGATGGTATGGTAGTCTAGTAATGGTATTCGTATGAATCTATTCAACCTTATCCTTTTAATCCCATTCCCAACACCCCGGGAATCCCATGCCTTGGTAAGAGTGTGAACTCACCTTGGGTTGCTCGGCAGATACACACACAAGGGTTTCTTGAACTAAAGGTGGTCAACCACGTCCGATTAAGAGAGTGAACAGGGATTGATCCAAATCAGAAGGTATCTTCGATGGTGAGGTTGTTGTTGCCGTCGGGTTACAAGCAAAACGAGAGAGAAGAAACTAGGGTTTTTGTGTGTGTCTTATGTTTTGCAACAAGTGTGAAGTGTGACCCCAACATGAGGTTATACGTAGGAGAAGTAGGCCGAACCCATCATGGGCTGCCTATGTGCTCCGAGTTCAAGGAGAAGTGGGCCGAGAGTTGCATGAGTCAAGCCCATACCTTGTGCGATCGGTTGTGTGTTGTGCGGTTCGGTTATGCGTTGTACAATCCATATATGTTACACGTATGTAAACACACTACAATCTCATAGCACTTATCACATAATAAAACATAACATTCCATTACATCAAAGCATCACATAAGCACGTAACATTTTACAAGGTAGGTTCGAATTACGAGTTGTCACATTATCCCCAACTAAAAAGAAATTTCGTCCCGAAATTTGGTATGCACTCACTGAGGAAGCTAGGTAAGTTCAATCGTTCATTGGTTTTTCCTAGGGTGTCACAGTTATGATCCTTGTAAAAATGTTTTGTTTTATAAATCATTTGAAAAACGATGATAGATATGTATATGTAAAAGAATAATGTATGGTTAAATGAATAACCAAATAAAATGAGTTTGTATATAACAAGCAGTTTTGTAAAACAATGTCTTGTGAAAAATATGTCATTTGTATAAAATATATAAGTCCAAATTGAATGATTTATGTAACGCTACGATATGTAATATAATACAAGCACTTATATATAGGAAGTACCAGCGGCGTATCCACCATGCTTGTATCATATTACACACATCTCGTTACTTAAATCACTTACCCAAACAAACCACCAATGTAAATTGCCCATGTCTAAACCAATTGTCAAATCTCATTGTGAAAACCATGTCAAAAATGACTATGTCAAATGTCAATCATGTAATGTGTAAACAAAATGTCATGTATGGCAAGTGAAATATGTATCACTAAACCATAGGTGAAAATACACAAAACAAAGTATTGAAGTAAAACTTGGTTTAAATAAAAGTTATGTTTTGTGGAAATGCATGCTATACTGATACAAACACTTATGCGGTATGTTAAACGCATACATTCAAGCCTTGAGACAGACGGATAACCTTAAGTAAAGGTTATCAATGTGAAATGTTTTCGGATTCAGTCATTCCTTTCATCCAAACCAACCCAGGATGCCAGGAACGGGATTTGTCAAGTCCTATGGTACCATTACTTACTACCGAGCGGCGTAGCTAATGTTAATGAATGTATATAAGTCCCGTTTTTACAAACCAAATGTTATACCGAATGTAAGCATGTGATGTGATGTGAATGTACTAAGTATGGACTAAATGACCATACATAGCATGAAAAGGTAAATGTAAATCAAATGTACTAAGTATGCTAAGTTAACATACAAAGCAGAAAAGTCATGTAAAACAATGTGCTAGCATGTTAAGTAAACATACATAGCAAAACATAATGAAATCATGTACTAATAGTGTACTAATGAAAATAGCAAGTATATGATATGAAAACATGAAAAGCATGAAAGTAACAAGTAGGCACATGTGTTTCACCCCAAAACGTTTGAAAAACAGTAAAAGAGGGGACTATGTACTCACATAGACACCTTGAAAGCATTTGAAAGATGGGGTTCTATGTACTCACTTGAGGGTGCTTAGAAGTCTTGAACAACAACCAAGCAAAGCTAGAGGGATCATGGAATCAAACGACACCCTATATAGATAACTACATAAATAACCGGACCTAAATCGGGGGATTGTATAGTATGAGGTTTCGTAAACCAAATGAGTATTGGAACTCATACGATATTGTTTAACAAAGTCCATATACTAACATGAAACCTAACCTAAGTGCTTATGACCCGTTACGACCTGTTTAGGTAGCTTATGCTACTTTAACGCGTCGTTCGCGTAAAACGCATTCGGACCGCTTAGCTAGTCCTATGATAAGTAAAATATGCCTTAACATGTCTAATATAGTTACCTAATCATTTTAGATGTCAAAATTTAGGTTACATATGCTTAAAATGAATTTATGCGTAAAAAGGGTATTTTGGTAATTTACCTAAGGCATTAGAACTATTTATCATACAACTACTTAAACGACGTGACCATAAGGCATAACCTTGGAAGGTTATTTTCTATACAACTATGGTCACCTAATGTGTTTGGTCGGATCCTAATGATCGGCCAAACGGGTCGGGTTCGAAAGTATAAGCGATTGTTTAGATCGCTCACGTTATGAAGTTCAAACGAACTTCGCGTTAACATAAACCGATCAATGCAAAAAGTCAAACGCAGTTTGACTTTAACGCTAAAACGAACAATAAACGCGAAAGAATACTTACAGAAGGTCCCCGCAAGATTCGAACCCGATTCACTCTCAGGTAGGAAGCATATACTTCCACTTAGAGAGTGTAGAATCAGATTCAAATGTGAGGAAGAATGAAATGGGTGAGGGGTATTTATAGATTTCATGGAACCGTTAAGATCGTTCGTCGTAAAACGTGATTTAATCTCAACCGTACACATGTGCCCATGGTTTTGTAAAACCATGGGAGCCCCTAATATGAGCCCATAGAATTGTAATAACCATTAAATATCAGCCCATGGTATTGCAAAACCATGGGTTTAAAACCATCAAATCTCAAAAATGGACCAAGTTCAATGTATCTGCCAGAAATTTCAAAAATGGTCCCTGCACTTGTAAAACTTGATTGTTTTGCACTTTTAAGCCCCGTTAACCCCATTTCAAGGCTCTAAAATAAAGTTAAAGTATAGGGAACTTAAAATATGCTCAAAAAAATCTTGGATGTCGGTTTGTTTGGTCGTACGGTTGCGTTGTTCGGTTAATTACGACGGAAATCGTAATGAACGCAAAAAACGATCCAAATTACGCGACGAATGGAATTTTATTATGCCAATCACTAAAATAAAATATTTTAATGATTACATAAATTTTTGGATGTCCGGATATATTCAGGACGAAAGATATGCGCGAAAATGCAAACTTTTGCACTTTTGACGCTTTTAGTCTCTATTGATCAAATAAGTTTATTTTAGCATACCGAACCCCTCAAAGCCTATTTCTAAGCTATGTAAAGGATATTTAGGGTATGTGTAACTTATGATCAAGTTCCGGAATGTTCGTTACAGTACAAATCGGCATACTTTCGCAGTTTGTCGAATTTAGTCCCTGTAGGCAAATAAACTTGATTTCGGCATACCAAACCTTCTAAAACTTATTTCTTAGTTATGTAAAGGTTATTTAAGGTATGTTAAGCCTATGTCACTGTTCCGGAGTGTTTTTTGCATTAAACTAGTTATATTTACGCATCAGGGCGCATATAACCTTCCAGAAAGCGATTTAGAGCCCGAAGTATGAAATACAATATTTCATTGGTTTGGTATCTGTTTGATGGTTGAAGTGACACAGGTGTCATTTAACCTTACATTACTCTTTTACATATCATCTACTTTATTATCGCTTTTCAAACGTTTTATAAAAGCAAACACTTAAACTGGATTCATGACAAGTTTTCATTAAACATTTTCTTAAACCTAAGTCATGAATCCTATTTTCACAAAACCTATGTACTCGCCGGCATTTTTATGCTGATGTATTTTCACATGTGTTTCAGGTACGATAGTTGATGATATTTGATGAGAATATTGACGCATGCTCACATAGGATTGGACAAGGCCTTAGTGACCATAAAAGATGCAAGACTAGTTAAATTTTGTTTTACTTCTTGTTTGTTAAGACATTGTAACTCTTTTAAATCAATAAAACAACATTTCAATTTTCCATGTGTTATGAAACAATGATTCTGTTACAACACTCCCCGACGATTCCGCCACGTTTTGTTGTTTTACGTGGTCGGGGTGTGACAAAAATCGATCAAAAATCAACACGTGCATAAAATCAAACATAAATGACAAACATTGGGATCAAAACACACTGTTTTATTAATATTGTATTGTTCAGAGTTTGTACAATGATATCACAAGCACAGATGTCACAGTCTCCCCTACTTCAGGAAATTTCGTCCCGAAATTTATTTAGAGGAAACTTGTGAGAATAGATGTGGATATTTCGCTTTCATCTGATCTTCACGTTCCCAAGTAAACTCTGGGCCACGTTTAGATTCCTAGCGAACTTTGACCAACCGAATCCGCTTGTTCTTCAACTGTTTGAATGTACGGTCCACTATCTCCACAGGTTTCTCGACAAAGTGCATTGTGTTATCAACACGAATTTCATCAAGTGGTATGTGGAGGTTCTCATCAGCTAAACACTTTCTGAGATTGGACACGTGGAATGTTGGATGAACATTTCCAAGTTCAGGAGGTAGCTCAAGTCTGTAGGCTACTTTTCTGATTCTTTCAACGATCTTGAATGGTCCAACATAGCGTGCTGCAAGTTTTCCTTTCTTTCCAAATCTAATCACACCTTTCCAAGGAGACACCTTGAGTAGGACGTGATCACCAACTTGAAATTCCAAGGGCTTGCGTCGTCGATCCGTGTAACTCTTTTGACGGCTTCTAGCTGTCTGTAGGTTATCACGAATCTTCTTGACCTTATCTGTAGTCTCTAGAATGAGTTCAGGTCCAGTAAGCTGAGCTTCACCTATCTCATTCCAGCAGACCAGTGAACGACATTTTCGACCGTATAAAGTTTCGAAGGGAGCCATATTGATGCTAGAGTGATAACCATTGTTGTAGGAGAATTCGATCAATCGTAGATGCGAATCCCAACTACCACCAAAATCAATCACACAAGCTCTAAGCATATCCTCCAGTGTCTGGATTGTTCTCTCAGATTGACCATCTGTCTTCAGATGGTACGCTGAGCTCAAATTAAGTTGGGTTCCCATGGCAGATTGCATGGTTCTCCAAAAGCGAGATGAGAATCTAGCATCTCTGTCAGATATAATGTTCAAAGGAACACCATGTCGAGATACAATCTCATCAACATATATCTTGGCAAGCTTGTCAGCAGATAGATCCTCACGGATTGGCAGAAAATGTGCTGACTTTGTAAGATGATCAACAACAACCCAAATGGCGTTATGACCTCTTTTAGTGTGCGGTAACTTGGTAATGAGATCCATAGAAATGTTTTCCCATTTCTAAACCGGAATCTCTGGTTGCTCCAATAATCCAGAGGGATGTTGGTGTTCTGCCTTAACCTTAAGACAAGTAAGGCATTTGGAAACATATAAGGCAATGTCTTTCTTCATACCCGGCCACCAATACTGGGTTCGAAGATCCTTATACATTTTGTCTGCACCAGGATGAATAGAATAACGAGACTTATGAGCTTCATCCATAAGCAAGGTGCAAAGATCGTCTATACTTGGGACCCACAAACGGCCCATGAAATAGAATATCCCAAAGTCTCTCAATTCAAGCTCAGGATTAGTATGACACCGTAATTCTTTACCCATCAAGTCTTGTGTAACACAAGTATGTTGAGCCTGAATTATGCGGGTTTGAATGTCAGATCGAACCTGAACACAGTGAAGCTTGACATGTTCCTTATGACTCAACGCGTCAGCCACGACATTCGCCTTACCAGGATGGTAGCGAATTTCGCAATCGTAGTCGTTTAGGAGTTCAACCCAACGTCGTTGCCTCATGTTTAGTTCTTTCTGATTGAAGATATGCTGGAGACTCTTGTGGTCAATAAAAACTACACACTTTGTACCGTAAAGGTAGTGTCTCCTGATTTTGAGAGCAAAGACTACTGCACCTAACTCAAGATCATGAGTTGTGTAGTTTTTCTCGTGCACCTTCAGCTGTCTTGATGCATAGGCTATAACTTTGTTTCTTTGCATATGAACGCAGCCAAGGCCTAAGTTGGATGCATCACAGTACACGACAAAATCGTCGTTACCCTCGGGCAAAGATAGAATAGGTGCATCACAAAGTTTCTGTTTCAAGGTCTGGAAAGCTTCATCCTGTTTGGATCCCCACTCAAAAGGTTTGCTCTTCTGAGTTAAAGCAGTGAGAGGAACCGCAATCTTGGAGAAATTTTCAATGAAACGGCGGTAATAACCCGCGAGACCAAGAAATGAACGAACCTCGGTAGGAGTAGTAGGAGTATCCCAATCCTTAATCGCACTGATTTTGGCGGGATCTACAAGTATACCTTGTTCGTTGACGATGTGTCCCAAAAATTGAACTTCCTTAAGCCAGAATTCGCACTTGGAGAATTTGGCGAAAAGCTGTTCTTTCTTTAGAAGCTCCATTGTAAGACGGAGATGTTGCTCATGATCAGCTCGAGTCTTAGAATAGATCAAAATATCATCAATGAAGACAATGATGAACTTGTCCAAATAAGGCTTACAAACCCTATTCATCAAGTCCATGAAAACAGCTGGAGCATTAGTTAAACCGAAGGGCATAACAGTGAACTCATAATGACCATAACGCGTACGAAAAGCTGTCTTGGGAATATCTTCTTCGAGAACTCGAAGTTGATGATACCCAGAACGTAGATCAATCTTCGAAAAGCAAGTAGCACCCTGTATGTCACACCCCCAAAATCCCACACTGCGGAGTACCACCGCTTGGGAGCGTGACTGACCAGGATCAAGCCACCAATCATATCAAACATAGCATTTAATAATAATCAAAGACATAATTGGTGTTCAAAACCAAACACTGTTTAAGTAGCGGAAGCATTAAATGTAAAACCCAAATCATAAGTATCAATGTGTGAATGTAAAAGTGTTAAACAAGCATTCACGAGTTCTTGTCCACAACGACCCGCTTCTCCTCTGGTGCAAGCTCCAAGTATACCTAAGGTCCTGCAAGGCATGCAGCAAATAATCAACAAACTAGTTGAGCGAGTTCACAGAAAGTATGTTCATAACGTAATGTATAAGTATAGCTAGTGGGGGCTTCCCATACTAGTGTGTACTAAAGGTGGGGGCTTCCCATGTTTATCCTGGCTAATGAGGGCTTCTCATTAACGGTACTTACTAGACTAACTTCCGACCATGGGTTCTTCTTTACCGAGAACAGGAAAACGTACAGGGTCACGTAGGCTTTACGTGACGTGCCCTTCCCCGAGGACAGTGGTACGCGTGGGGGCTACGTAGGCTTTACGCAGCGTGGCCTTCCGACCTGGAAGCCAGTGAATGGTATTGGGTTACGTAGGCTTTACGTAACGTGTCCTTCCCGACCCGGGAGACATATGGCAAATATACTGGGTTACGTAGGCTTTACGTAACGTGTCCTGACTAACCTGAGGACGATGGTCTATAGTCTGGTATATGCGTAAGTACGAGTAACTCCTTTTACAATATCATATCCAACCCAATTCCCAACCCGGGAATCCCATGCCTTGGCTGTGTGAACTCACCTTGGTTTGCTCGGCAGATACACAAATAAAAGACTCTTGACTAACAGGTTAACCACGTCCTAACAGATTACCACACAAGTCAGGTTCGGTTCAAATATTGCACGTATGTATCATACAGGTGAACACGTTGTTAGCACGTAAATATCATGGCAACCACGTATGTATATCTTAGCAACCCGAAATCAGTCAAACAATATGGTTAACATGTGTGAAGTAGAACAAGCCCAATAACATGCATAAGAGATCCAATATAAATCGGTCCAAACAAATCAAACATAGTGGTCTCGGCCCAACCTATTAAATGTATGGCAGTTTTGTGCGATCCGATTGGGGTTGTGCGACCCGTCCAGCCCAATAGTTCATCCGGCCCAACTAATCAAGTAACACATGTACGGCCCACATGATTGTGCGATCAGTGTGTGCTTGTGCGATCCAGCTGCCATTGTGTGATCCGAGGGACCTTGTGCGACAGGCAGCTTTGTGCGACTGGATGTTTTGTGCGACTATATCGCTTGTACGACCGGGCTGGGTTGTGCGAGTGGACATGTGCGATCAGATTACCCACTCAGCCCAAACACTTATCCGGCCCATTCCACTTGTGCGTGTGGCTTGTGTGACTTGGCCTAGTTGTGCGATTGATTAACAACTTCCATTAATCAAGCAAATCAGTTACAATAGTTAATCCATTACCAAATTTAACATTCCATTAATTAGCATAATTCCTACAATTCGGTTACCCAATTACAGATCAAGCATAGCAATTTCTTCAAGAACCTTTATGAACCCTAATACCATTAACATGAATAACATTCAAACATTTGAACATGTAATTTAATTTCGTGTTCTAAATCCCGAACTATCAACTACTGCCCATCCTATCTTTAACATGCACTAGCCGATTAAGACCATTACACAACCGATTAAAAAAAAGCATGCAATTGGTAATGATCCGAACTGCATTTGACAAGTATTCGATCCACCCACAATTGTATACTACCCGATTAGTATTTATATACATCTAAATCAACAATATGTAAACCGAATTACATGATCATCATCACAACGAGAATCATTCAATGCTCATACGAGTACACTAGTTATCTCATAGCATCATGGCAACAAGACAATCAAACAAACAAGATTCATTGACACTAACCGGATGAAAGTAGAGGATTGATTCGTTTCACAAGCTTCAAAGTATGTGTGTGTGTGCCGTCGGGTTCCAAACAAGCCGAGAGAGAGAGAGATAGCAACTAGGGTTGTGTGTGATAATGTGTTGTAACCAAATGAGAGAAGGGCCAAGTCCCCTAAGTGTTTTCACGGTTAAGAGAGGGGCCGGTTCTACCTTGGGCCGTCCTTGAGCCCAATCAAATGATATGGCCCAATGGCCTTGTGTGAATGATGTGAGCTTGTACGGTTCGATCGTTAAATACATACATACATACATTCAATATAACGCAACACCTTGCACATTTTCACAAAGTTCATGCAACATTTATTAATTCAAAATATCGTATAGACACGTAACGTTACACAAAACGAGTCTAAAGTTCGAGTTGTCACATTATCCCCAACTAATTGGAAATTTCGTCCCGAAATTTGGTATGCACTCACTGAGGAAGCTAGGTAAACTGTACTGTTCACTGGTTTTCCTGGGGTGTCACATCCTCCCCCCGTTGATCTGGAATTTCGTCCCGAAATTCCGAAGTAGTAGCTTCAGCCTCAGTAGTGGTTGCCTGGTTCCCGAATAAATGGGGGTACTTTTCTGTCATCCTGTCTTCGCGTTCCCAGGTGTACTCTGGGCCACGTTTA
This sequence comes from Helianthus annuus, assembly GCF_002127325.2. Taxonomy (NCBI): domain Eukaryota; kingdom Viridiplantae; phylum Streptophyta; class Magnoliopsida; order Asterales; family Asteraceae; genus Helianthus; species Helianthus annuus. Next base: position 121,918,363 of record NC_035443.2, read on the forward strand.
GAGTTCCAACGAACTCGGACAAGAGGGATTCTCTTGTGTTTGAGGACCTTCACATCCCGGTCCGTGATTTCTACTGGTTCCTCAACGAACTGCAACCGCTCGTCGATAGTGAGTTCCTTAAAAGGAATGATGAGATTTTCATCTGATAGGCACTTCTTTAGGTTCGATACGTGAAAGACATTGTGAACTGCCCCGAGTTCAGCTGGTAGGTTCAACTTGTAGGCAACCTTGCCAACCTTTTCTATGATTTCGAAGGGTCCGACGTATCGTGGATTCAGTTTGCCCCGTTTGCCAAAACGTACCACACCTTTCCAGGGTGAAACTTTCAATAAAACCCGGTCCCCGACCTCGAATTCCAATGGCTTTCTACGCTTGTCCGCGTAGGCTTTCTGACGGTCGCGTGCTGCCGCCATGCGTTGTCGTATCTGTGCTATCTTTTCTGTGGCGTCCACTACAATCTCTGGACCCGTGATCTGACTATCTCCCACCTCTGTCCAACAGAGAGGTGACCGGCATTTACGCCCGTACAATGCCTCGAATGGAGCGGCTTGAATGCTGGTATGGTAACTGTTATTATACGAGAACTCCACCAAAGGGAGGTGCTTTTCCCAGCCGTTTCTGAAATCGATAACGCATGCCCGAAGCATGTCTTCGAGAGTTTGAATCGTTCGCTCAGACTGCCCATCCGTCTGAGGGTGGTATGCTGTGCTCATGTCTAACCTTGAGCCAAAAGATTTGTGCATTGCTTGCCAAAGTTCTGACGTGAATCGTGCATCGCGATCCGAAATGATAGACGTGGGCACCCCGTGCCTCGAGACAACTTCTTTAAGATAGACGTCTGCGAGAGTGGAGAACTTGTCCGTTTCCTTAATCGGTAGGAAGTGTGCAGACTTGGTGAGTCGATCAACTATGACCCATATTGTATCGTTTCCACGCTGGGATCTGGGTAAGCCTGTAACGAAATCCATGGAAATTTCTTCCCATTTCCACTGAGGTATCTTAGGCTGCTGAAGTAGGCCAGCTGGTTTCTGATACTCGACCTTGACTCTCGCACAGGTCAAGCATTTTCCAACGTACGTAGCAATGTGGGCCTTCATACTAGGCCACCAATAGGTTGTACTGATGTCGTGGTACATTTTATCCGACCCTGGATGTACCGAGTAGCGAGACTTGTGTGCTTCGTCCATCACAAGTTCGCGTAGACCGCCATAAAGAGGGACCCAAATCCGGCCCGTTACATAATAAGCGCCATCTTCCTTCTGTTCCATCTGTTGTCGTGAGCCGCGTAAGGCTTCAGCTTTGACGTTTTCGGGCTTCAGTGCTTCTGTCTGAGCAGCTCGTATCTGAACAGGAAGACTAGACTGAATCGTAAGTTGTAGCGCTCGCACGCGCCGTGGTAGTGTGTCTTTCCGACTGAGGGCATCAGCCACAACATTGGCCTTGCCTGGATGATACTTAATAGCACATTCGTAGTCGTTAAGTAACTCGACCCATCGTCGTTGACGCATATTCAAATCCTTCTGCTTAAGGATATGCTCGAGACTCCTGTGATCGGTGTAAATCGTGCACCTGGTACCGTACAGGTAGTGTCGCCATATCTTAAGCGCGAAAACAACAGCTCCCAGCTCTAAATCGTGCGTCGTGTAGTTCCGTTCATGAACCTTTAGCTGACGAGAGGCGTAGGCAATCACTTTATCCCGCTGCATCAATACGCATCCCAGACCCTGTATTGACGCGTCACAATATACTACGAAGTCATCTGTGCCCTCTGGCAATGAAAGAATAGGTGCAGTGCAAAGCCTATCCTTTAGATACTGAAAAGCAGTTTCCTGCGTGTTGCCCCAACGGTAGGTGACACCCTTCTGTGTCAGTAGTGTGAGTGGCTGCGCAATCTTCGAGAAATCCTTAATAAACCGTCTGTAATAACCTGCCAGACCCAAAAATTGGCGTATTTCTGTCGGCGTACGCGGTGCAGGCCAGTTTCTGATCGAGTCTACCTTGGACGGATCGACATGGATCCCATCCTTGTTCACTACGTGGCCTAAGAAGTGGACTTCACGAAGCCAGAAGTCGCATTTAGAAAGCTTGGCGTACAACTGTTCCTTCCGAAGGAGTTCCAAAATGAGACGAAGATGCTGCTCGTGCTCCTCCTGACTCTTGGAGTAAATCAGGATGTCGTCGATGAAAACAATGACGAACTTGTCGAGATAGGGTTTGCACACCCTGTTCATAAGATCCATAAATACAGCAGGCGCGTTTGTTAACCCGAATGGCATGACGAGAAACTCGTAGTGACCGTAACGAGTTCTGAAGGCTGTCTTGGAGACGTCCTCATCCCGGACTCTCAGCTGATGGTACCCCGACCTCAAATCTATCTTCGAATAGTAGCACGACCCTTGCAACTGGTCGAATAAGTCGTCGATGCGCGGAAGAGGATAACGGTTCTTCACCGTCACCTTGTTGAGTTCACGGTAGTCAATGCACATCCTGAACGTACCGTCTTTCTTCTTCACGAAAAGTACTGGAGCTCCCCAAGGCGAAGAGCTTGGTCGTATGAAACCCTTTTCCAAGAGTTCTTGCAGCTGTTTTGACAATTCCTCCAATTCCGATGGAGCTAGACGATATGGTGCGCGAGCTATGGGTGCTGCTCCTGGAGCGAGCTCGATCTGAAATTCGACCTGACGATGAGGCGGTAAGCCAGGTAAGTCTTCAGGAAACACCTGAGGGTAATCGCATACAATTGGAATATCCTCCAATTTCTTTTCCTTTGCTGATGCGTCTGTAACGAGTGCCAGAATGGCAGTGTATCCCTTTCGTAAGCATTTCTGAGCCTTCAAGAAAGAGATGATGCCAACCACAGCACCACTCTTGTCGCCCTGAACTTCTAGAGGTTCCTGACCCGAACGAGGAATACGAATAACCTTTTCGCTGCATAAGATTTCTGCCTGGTGTTGGGATAACCAATCCATCCCAATCACAACGTCGAAGCTACCCAACACTATGGGAATGAGGTCGATAGAGAAGGCTTGACCAGCTAAGATAAGATTACAACCCTGAACTACGTGCGTGGCTTCTAAACTTTTACCGTTAGCTAACTCGACTACATGTTTGGTGGGTAAAAGTGTTGGTGCACGTTTTAGTAGTTGACACATTTTCACAGACATATAGCTTGTATCCGCACCCGAATCAAACAAAACAGTAACGTAAATATTGTCGAGGAGAAACTTACCCATAACAACGTTGGGATCGTTCACTGCGTCTCCTCTTCCCAAGACAAAAGCTCGACCTCTTGCCTCGTTGCCATTATTGTTGTTGTTCCCGCCGTTGTTGTTGCCGTTGCCCTGGTTGTTATTGTTGTTGCGATTCTGGTTCAACTGAGGGCAATCGCGTTTGAAGTGACCTTCAGCCCCACACTGGAAACATCCCCGATTCCCACGCTGTGGCTGCTGCTGCTGATTCTGGTTCTGTGGAGCTGGTTGCTGAGGCTGCTGATTCTGATTCGCAGGCCGTGGGCTCCTACAGTCTTTGGCCTCATGACCCATCTTTAGACACCTTTGGCAACGACCCTTGTTACATGGGCCGTGGTGATGCCTGTTGCAGTTGTGGCACCTAGGTTGACTACCCTGATATCTCCTCTGCCTGTGACCACTAGAGGATTGCTGACTGGGACTCTGATAGTGATCGATCTTCTGCTGCTGAGCTTGTGGCTGAACAGATGCTGAACCTTTGCTAGAATCCCCATCCCATTTCCTTTTACTGTCACCAGATGTAGCAGGAGTAACTGAGGTGGTGACGTTAGCAGTAGCATTAACACGCTTGGGCAGTCTATTCTGTTCCACTGCCTGATCGGTGATACGGTGAGCGAGACGCTGAATTTCCTGAATGTTTTCGAGATTAGCCGACGTCACGTGGCTTTGAATCTCTGGCGCCAATCCCTTGAGATACAACTCAATGCGCTTGTACGGAGGGTCCACCATGGTTGGACACAGAACGGCCAGCTCATTGGACCGTTTGGTATACGCTTCGATTTCCGATCCAACCATTTTCAGATTGTACAGTTCGTCTTCCAGCTTGTGAATATCTTCACGCGTACAGTACTCACGCTTGATGAGTTCCTTGAAATCGTTCCATGGGGTGGCGTTAGCAGCTGCCAACCCTAAGATCTGGACTTGGGCGTTCCACCAAGTCAGTGCTATTCCTTCCAAAGTACCGGTAGCAAATTTGACCTTGCGAGCCTCAGGGCACTCGCACATCTCGAATACTGATTCTAGCTTCTCGAACCAGTGGAGGAGTCCAACCGCTCCTTCTGTGCCGCTGAAAGAGTTAGGACGACAATCCATGAAGTTCTTGAAGGTGCACCCAGGCTGCTGCTGAGCGGGTTGACCTGCTTGGGCGGCTGCAACTGCCGCAGCAATGAGAGCCTCTAGCTGGGCTTGGGTCATGTTAATTCGTGCGGCCATCGATCTTCACATCAAAGGCAACATAAGTGAGAAAGGTTCGCGAATAGTGCGATGACAGAAAAGTATAGGCATATAGGTCTTCTTATATAACAAGGGCATGTGTATCTAAGCGTAATGCGAGCAAAGTTCGAAGCAGTTCTAGCAAACAGGCAATAAACATAACATAAACCTTATTACCTAGGATGTCGAGTCTTGCACGTGGAGCGAAGCGTCGTTGTGGATCATTGAGAGCACGGTTCTGGTTATAGTCCGGTTTTAATAAAAACATTTTCCCATATTAAAACCAAGTTCTCTATAACCAATGGCTCTGATACCAATCTGTCACACCCCCAAAATCCCACACTGCGGAGTACCACCGCTTGGGAGCGTGACTGACCAGGATCAAGCCACCAATCATATCAAACATAGCATTTAATAATAATCAAAGACATAATTGGTGTTCAAAACCAAACACTGTTTAAGTAGCGGAAGCATTAAATGTAAAACCCAAATCATAAGTATCAATGTGTGAATGTAAAAGTGTTAAACAAGCATTCACGAGTTCTTGTCCACAACGACCCGCTTCTCCTCTGGTGCAAGCTCCAAGTATACCTAAGGTCCTGCAAGGCATGCAGCAAATAATCAACAAACTAGTTGAGCGAGTTCACAGAAAGTATGTTCATAACGTAATGTATAAGTATAGCTAGTGGGGGCTTCCCATACTAGTGTGTACTAAAGGTGGGGGCTTCCCATGTTTATCCTGGCTAATGAGGGCTTCTCATTAACGGTACTTACTAGACTAACTTCCGACCATGGGTTCTTCTTTACCGAGAACAGGAAAACGTACAGGGTCACGTAGGCTTTACGTGACGTGCCCTTCCCCGAGGACAGTGGTACGCGTGGGGGCTACGTAGGCTTTACGCAGCGTGGCCTTCCGACCTGGAAGCCAGTGAATGGTATTGGGTTACGTAGGCTTTACGTAACGTGTCCTTCCCGACCCGGGAGACATATGGCAAATATACTGGGTTACGTAGGCTTTACGTAACGTGTCCTGACTAACCTGAGGACGATGGTCTATAGTCTGGTATATGCGTAAGTACGAGTAACTCCTTTTACAATATCATATCCAACCCAATTCCCAACCCGGGAATCCCATGCCTTGGCTGTGTGAACTCACCTTGGTTTGCTCGGCAGATACACAAATAAAAGACTCTTGACTAACAGGTTAACCACGTCCTAACAGATTACCACACAAGTCAGGTTCGGTTCAAATATTGCACGTATGTATCATACAGGTGAACACGTTGTTAGCACGTAAATATCATGGCAACCACGTATGTATATCTTAGCAACCCGAAATCAGTCAAACAATATGGTTAACATGTGTGAAGTAGAACAAGCCCAATAACATGCATAAGAGATCCAATATAAATCGGTCCAAACAAATCAAACATAGTGGTCTCGGCCCAACCTATTAAATGTATGGCAGTTTTGTGCGATCCGATTGGGGTTGTGCGACCCGTCCAGCCCAATAGTTCATCCGGCCCAACTAATCAAGTAACACATGTACGGCCCACATGATTGTGCGATCAGTGTGTGCTTGTGCGATCCAGCTGCCATTGTGTGATCCGAGGGACCTTGTGCGACAGGCAGCTTTGTGCGACTGGATGTTTTATGCGACTATATCGCTTGTACGACCGGGCTGGGTTGTGCGAGTGGACATGTGCGATCAGATTACCCACTCAGCCCAAACACTTATCCGGCCCATTCCACTTGTGCGTGTGGCTTGTGTGACTTGGCCTAGTTGTGCGATTGATTAACAACTTCCATTAATCAAGCAAATCAGTTACAATAGTTAATCCATTACCAAATTTAACATTCCATTAATTAGCATAATTCCTACAATTCGGTTACCCAATTACAGATCAAGCATAGCAATTTCTTCAAGAACCTTTATGAACCCTAATACCATTAACATGAATAACATTCAAACATTTGAACATGTAATTTAATTTCGTGTTCTAAATCCCGAACTATCAACTACTGCCCATCCTATCTTTAACATGCACTAGCCGATTAAGACCATTACACAACCGATTAAAAAAAAGCATGCAATTGGTAATGATCCGAACTGCATTTGACAAGTATTCGATCCACCCACAATTGTATACTACCCGATTAGTATTTATATACATCTAAATCAACAATATGTAAACCGAATTACATGATCATCATCACAACGAGAATCATTCAATGCTCATACGAGTACACTAGTTATCTCATAGCATCATGGCAACAAGACAATCAAACAAACAAGATTCATTGACACTAACCGGATGAAAGTAGAGGATTGATTCGTTTCACAAGCTTCAAAGTATGTGTGTGTGTGCCGTCGGGTTCCAAACAAGCCGAGAGAGAGAGAGATAGCAACTAGGGTTGTGTGTGATAATGTGTTGTAACCAAATGAGAGAAGGGCCAAGTCCCCTAAGTGTTTTCACGGTTAAGAGAGGGGCCGGTTCTACCTTGGGCCGTCCTTGAGCCCAATCAAATGATATGGCCCAATGGCCTTGTGTGAATGATGTGAGCTTGTACGGTTCGATCGTTAAATACATACATACATACATTCAATATAACGCAACACCTTGCACATTTTCACAAAGTTCATGCAACATTTATTAATTCAAAATATCGTATAGACACGTAACGTTACACAAAACGAGTCTAAAGTTCGAGTTGTCACACTGTAGCTGATCAAAGAGATCATCAATGCGAGGTAGGGGATATCGATTCTTGATGGTAAGCTTGTTAAGCTCACGGTAATCGATACACATCCTGAATGATCCATCTTTCTTTTTCACAAATAGGACAGGAGCACCCCAAGGTGAAAAGCTTGGACGGATGAATCCTTTGTCAAAAAGCTCCTAAAGCTGCTTAGACAACTCTTGCATCTCAGACGGTGCAAGACGATAAGGTGACTTAGCAATGGGATTTGCACCAGGCACAAGATCAGTGCGAAACTCAACTTGGCGTACAGGGGGTAAACCAGGTAATTCTTCAGGAAATACCTCAGGGTAATCCCAAATAACAGGGATATTTTCATAGTCTTACCATTGCCTTTCTCCTCTACGACATGTGCTAAGAAAGCAACATATTTCTTTCGCATGTATTTGTGGGCTTGGGTAAAAGACATAAGCTTAAGACCACTGACGGGTTTCTCCCCACAAACTTCTAAGATCTCACTAGTCGAAAGTGGTATACGGACCAACTTCTCAAAACATACCACCTCAGCATGGTATTTAGATAACCAATCCATTCCCACAATAACATCGAAGCTCCCGAGTTGCATCAGTGTGAGGTCGATAAGGAAAAGATGGTTATTGAGATTCAACTGGCAATTTCGAAGAACCGAGTCAAGTACAACAGGTTCACCACTAGCTACTTCTACTGTCAAGGGCTTTCCTAGTTTTGTTCTAGTCATCGCAAGCAAAGGCTCAAATGCTAAGGACACAAAACTCTTATCGGCACCCGAATCAAATAGAACAGAAGCAGGATGGTTGTTAACAAGGAACGTACCGTTCACCACTTCGTTATCTGCACGCGCCTCATTTGCATTCAAGTAAAAGCTCTACCACGAGCCAGTGCCTGATTTGCGTTTGCCAACCTCGGGCAGTTGTTCCTGTAGTGGGTCAGATCCCCACAATTGAAACATGAACCAGGCGGAAAGTGAGGTCGTGCAGGATTCTGGGCTGGGTTTTGTGTAACTTGATTTTGAGCAGCCTGATTTTGGTTTGGAGCAAAACGGCAGGTATTCGCAAGATGACCAGATTTGCCATAATTTGTGCAGATACGACATTGCAACTGTGGCTGGTGATGGCTGTTACATCTGTTGCACAGAGGTGCATTTCCCGCATACTGCCTCTTGGCAGCAGGTTGTGCAGCCTGATTCTGTGCTGCCTGATTTGGAGCAGCCTAATTAGTCTGAGTAGTGACAGCAAAATTCTTGGAAGCCTTACGCTTCCTCGATTTCTTTGAAGACTCAGCAGTCTTCTTGCCCTTAATCTCCTTGGTGCTGTCAGACAGTTTCTGCTTTTTGTCACCTTTTCTGTGGAGTTTACCCTTTTTGATTTGTGACTCAGTAAGGGTTGCAGCTAGCTCAATGGCCTGTCGGACGGTAGTAGGGTTGCTGCCAGTGACAATATCCTGAACAGGATCTGGCAAACCATCTATGTACCTCTCAATGGCCTTGTCCAAAGGCGTGACCATTGTAGGACAGAGCAAGCTTAACTCCTCATATCTGTCTATATAAGCCCGGTGTTCACCACTGTCTTGCTTCAAGTCATGGAACTCATCTTCGAGTGCCCTCTGCTCGTGACGAGGATAAAATTCTCTCATCATGAGAGCTCTAAGTTCCTCCCAAGTCTAACCCAAAGCAACATCAGCACCTCTATCTCTCATTACCCCATTCCACCAGGTAAGAGCCCTCTTCTGGAATACACTCGAGGCAAACTCGACCTTACGATTGTTCGGACACTGAACATGGCGAAATGTGCTCTCAAGACTCTCAAACCACTGTAGGAGCCCAGTTGTTCCTTCAGTACCACTAAACTTGAGCGGTTTAGCCGAGTTAAACTGTTTAAAGTTGCACGGAGCAGGTGCACTAACATGGTTATTGGTGGCTTGGTTTATTTGAGTTATGAGACCAGGTAGCATAGCAGCCATCTGCTGTGCTATAATAGCTGCCAGTTCGGCATCAAGTTGAGGAACGTTACGTCAATAAGGCATTCTAAAAGAGGAAACATGAGAGAAAACGAGTGAGATGATGTGATGAAAATTGAGATATCATAAAATCAACAAAAAGCAAGGATGGTGGTCGTTTGTTTGTTACCACAAAGCAAAAAAACAACACACAATGACAAATCAAAGTAAATGAGTCATAATAATGTATCACTGAAGACATGCTCGCCTATAAGTGAACACTCACCCCAAGAGTTCCCAGGTAAGAGTGACTGGTCCGATACTGCTGATTTGTACGAACACTCTAGCCTTAGACAGAAAACTCAGGGTACAGGCATTCACTCTTCCAGTTTGCACGTGTTCACATTATCTAGACCCAAACTTTGACGAGATTTTGAAAACTCAGAAGGCATAAAGCCAAAAAGAAATCATCTAAGGATAGATGATCATTTTGGAAATTGTGTTCATGTTTTGGTAATCACCTAAGGATAGGTGACAGGTATTGTTTTAAGTTCTAAACACAAGAAAACTTGTGTTAGGGTCCTAGAAAGTTATAGTCTAGGTCAAAGCATTGCTAATAACCTAATTCCCTATAACCATTGGCTCTGATACCAAGTCTTATGTCACACCCTGGCCGCGTTAAAACAACAAAACCGCGGGGAAACTCCGGGGAGTGAATGCGACAGAATTATTGTTTCAAGAACCATGGTAATTAAAGTTATGTATTATTAAGATTAAAGTTTACATTGTCTTTAAGTTCAAACTAAAACAACATAATAATTGTCTTTTAAGTCACTAAGGCCCAAGTCCGCCTAAGTGAAGCACAATCAACATCATGCATTAGCACCTGAAAACACATGTAAAAATAAGTACGTCGGCATAAAAATGCCTGTGAGATACATAGGTTTTATTTATGCAGGATTCATGACTTGTGGTTTGAAAAGTGTTTATCAAAAATGTAGTCATGAACCTTGTAAAATGTTTTCCCTTATGAAATCATATGAAAATCGATATAAAAATCAAAAATGATGAAAGGACAAATGCATGGTTAAATGAATAACCAAGTAAAAGTGAATTTGTATAAAAATGTATACTTTGTAAAACAATGTCATGTTTTTGTAAAGATGTTTCATATCTTGCCCAAGTGGTTTAGATAACGCAACAATGTATAATACAATAAAAGCACTTATATATAGGAAGTACCATCGGCGTATCCACCATGCTTTTATCATATAACACATAGCCCCGTTACATAAATCACTTATCAATAACCAACCAAAATGTATTATTCAATGTCAAAAATGTTTATGTATAAACCATGTCCAATGTCATGTGTAACATGTATCATGTATAACCAATGAAATGCATAACAAGTAGGAAATCATCTACTTAAACTATGTAACGATGTCAATGTGAAACAAATGTCATGTATGGTGAATAACAAGAAATTACTCAACCATATGAAAAATGTACAAAACAAGGTTTTTGAATAAACCTAAGTTTAAATCAAATGTTATGCTTTGCAGAAAAACAATGCTTTATGATTACAAACATTTATGCAGTGATGTTCATCGCATACATTCAAGCCTTGCGACTGTGGCGACAAACCTTTAAACAAATTAAAGGTTTATCTAAATTATGTAGTCGGATTCTGTCATCCCCAACTTCCAAACAAACCCAGGAAGTCGGAAACGGGAGTTGTCAATTCCTATGGTACCATTACATAAGTCCGAGCGCGTAGCTAATGTTAATGAATGTATTATTGTCCCGATTAAACACACCAAATGTCATAACCAATGTATCATGTGAAAACCATGTACTAGGAATGCTTAAGTAAATATGCCTAGTAGAAATGTCCATGTAAAACAATGTGCTAGCATGCTCAGTAACATACATAGCAGAAATGTCATGTAAAACAATGTGTACATATGCTAAATAAACATATGCAGCAAATGTGTAATAAATCAATGCGCTAGCATGCTTGACATACATAGCAAAACACAATTGAAAGCATGTACTGTAAGTGTACTAGGTGAAACTAGCATGTTTATCTCATAAAAGCATGAAATGCACAAAAGTAACACGTATGTACATGTGTATCACCCCAAAATATTTGAAAATGGTAAAAGAGTGGAACTATGTACTCACTTGGGATTGCTAATTAGTCTTGAGAATAAGACCAATTTAAGCTCCAAGTATCACGGAATCAAAACGGCACCTAGTAAAGGTAACTATGTTAATAAACGGATCCTAGATCGGGTGATAGGATAGAATGAGGTTCTATAAATCAAATGAGTATTTGAACTCATATAGTATGATTTAATAGTCCCACATTCTGATTTGAAAGTCTACCTAAGTGCTTTTGACCCGTTTCGACACATTATGGTAACAAAAGCTACTATAAGGCGTCGTTAGCGTAAAACTATGTTCAGATGGTTATCTATGTGCTATGCCAAGTCTTACATGCCCAATTATCCCTAAACATGTTACTAATTCAGTTTACATGTCAAAAAGATGTTCACATAGTCAAAATACGGATTTATGCTTCAAAAGGGCATTTTGGTCATTTCCTATGGGCATACAAGCTAACTAGCAAATGACTAACTAACCCTATGTGATCATAAGGTATAACCTCAGTGGTTATTCCCTATGCAACTATGATCACTAACTAAGCTTGGTCGGATCCTAATGATCGACCAAACGGGTCGGGTTCGAAAGTCTAAGCGGCGGTTTAGACCGCTTAACTCACGACCCTAAACAAGCACTAAACTAATAGTGACGAGTTAAACATGTCAAAACATGTTTAACCTACTGATTTGGTATCAAAACAAAGTGTTTTGATACCTAAAAGTAGTTCCGTTGCAAAATGCGTGCTAAAACGCATTTTGACCGAAACTTTGACTCGTCACTACACCTAGTTAACGTGGTAATCAGCGGGTATAATCACTAAGGATTATAACCAACGTGATTACAATCACGTTGCAAAGTTCAACCGAACTTTGCGTTGATCATAGACTGGTCAAACTGAAAGTCAAACACTGTTTGACTTTTTAAACTAGTAAGCAATAAAAGAAATGAAAGAATGCTCACTAAAGTCCTTGCTATCTTTTCTACAAAGAAGACAAGTTCCCAAATCAAATTAGGAAGCTCCAAAGCAGATGTAGAGAAGAGAAAGGATGAAATGAGCAAGGAATGAATGAAATGGCTTGGCTATTTATACTTGTTGCAACTTCACAAGATCATGCCACATGTTTGTGTAGCCTCCAAGCAAGAAATCCAGGCCTTACACTTGTTACAAGCTGATTAAAAGCCTAGGAGAGGTGTTAACTTGGCTGCCACACCAAGAACTTGCAAGAACAGCCCCTAAGGTATCAAACAGATTGCAAATTATGATTTCTGGTCGCTGGGCATGCCTTACGGACCGTAAGGAGATGGGCATATGGTCCGTAAGCCACCTGCAGACCAGCAACTTTCCAATTTTGACAGCTTTGGTCCCTGCACTTGTTCGAGTCCATTTCAGGCACTTTTGATACCCGTTAAGCCATTTTCAAGGCTCTACAAGGTCAATAAAGTTTAGAGGACTCAAAATATGCTCGGAAAGCTCTCGGACGCGAAAACGAACCAAATTAAGCGACGGATGGAATTTTTGCATGCCGATCACTAAAATAAAAATATTTTAGTGTGTACAAAAATTTTGGATGTCCAGATGTGGCCAGAACGTAAGATATGCGCGAAAATGCAAACTTACGCCGTTTTTGACACTTTTAGTCCCTGTAAGATCATATAAGCATGTTTTCGCACACCGAACCTATCAAAGCTTATTTCTAAGCCATGTTTAGGTTGTATATGGTATGTTTAACTTATGATCAAGTTCCAGACTGTACGTTTCCATACGAAACGGCAGACTTTTGCAAGCCTGAGAGCGAATAAACTTGTTTTTGCCATACCAAAGCTTTCAAAACTTATTTCTAAGTTATATATAAAGGTTATTTAAGGTATGTTAAGTTTATGTTGCTGTTCCGGAATGTTTGTCGCATTAAACTGATTACGTTTACGCACCAGTTCGCGTATAACTTCCCAGAAAGCGATATAGAGTTCAAAATCGATCAAAAATCAACACGTGCATAAAATTAAACATAAATGACAAACATTGGGATCAAAACACACTGTTTTATTAATATTGTATTGTTCAGAGTTTGTACAATGATATCACAAGCACAGATGTCACAATTCCCAGGAAATCCTTACTGAAAATCCTAAGACAGCAATGTGAGTAATCTCCTTTCTGCAAATTATTTTTACAAAACCTCACACAATTAGTTATATATTAAGCAGTTATTGAGTATTTGTAAGGATACAATTACAGTCGGTAAATTTGGGGTTTTGTATACAAAATTTGTTACTGCCTTGCAAGGAGTAACATGACCATAAGTCGGAACGACAGTACCGTGGGTGGTAATTGATATGACTTGGAAACAAATGTAATTGCGGAATCGCCCTCAATACTGTACAATGGTTTTTATTAAAACTTGATTGAACTGGGATTCACTCACCAGTATTTTCCACTGACAAAATATTTTTAAACGCGTTTCAGGTAACAAAATGTGAAAGCCAAATAGAAGCCAGCTGGACAGCACTGAAGGCTTGGAAAATTGGCAATAATGTTACCTAAAATGGATAGATGTTTTATTAAATAAAAATAGGATATATTCCTATGAAAAAGTGTGTACTGAAAACTTGGGTTTTACCCATGTGTTTAATATTATGAAAGTGTGGTATTTTACTCTGATAAAATATTTCCTAACTACGGTCCTGATGTAAAATCCGCTGCCAAAATAGACAAAAACAGGATACCAACGAAACTGGCCGTGGCCGCCCGTTCTCGGGTTTGTAATAGGGGGACGGGGGTTGCGACAGAAGGTGGTATCAGAGCTAAGCCACTGATTCAGCCACAGAAGTGTTCTGTTGACACCCAAAATTCAAATTGTTAGGAAATAAATTACGGGAATACGTGCATAATTATATTTTCTTGTTATGTGTTATTTGACTATTTGTTAGTTTACAGTATGAGCGACCAAGGACCATCTGACGCGTACCGTCAATTGTCTGATTCGCCTAGAAGCGAAGGTGCCTCTTCTCAGCCTGCCCTCTCGGGGTACTCTGCTGATACGGAAGAAGGAATATTCGTATTTAAGGCTCAATCTGAAGAGCCATTTCCTCAGAAAAAGAGGGGATGGTTCAGTAGGGGAGCACACGAGCGTAGAAAGCATATGAAAAAGTTACAAGAGCAGAGAGCATTAGCCGCAGCTAAGAGAGAAACCGATGCATATGCCCAGGATATGCTTAATAGGGGTATAGCCAATATCCACATATTAGCAACCACTGCAGCTGACCCTAACCTGGAGCAAATGTTAGCACCCCAACCACAACCACCAATTCCTGACCAACCAATGTGTCGCGACCCCCGACCCACCCTGGACGGAATCGGGAGCCGCGAGCAGTCCAGTGGTACCCGTGGTATCTGATTTATGCGGCAGCGGAAGTCTTTTATTACAGGATCTTTTCACCGTAAAAATTTCTCGTTTAATATATTACACAAAGTTGTTAGGGATAAATTTCCATAATTTACAATACGTTGATTTCACACAGAAATCATTATTTGCCAAAACATGTTTTATTTATTTATTCACAATGAGCCACTTCTCTGAGCTTGTAGTGCTTTACTGCACTTTTCCTGGATCACACAGATCACCTGAAACATGTTTTGAAAAAGGTTTTGTCAGCGGGGAAATACTGAGTGAATCATTCTGTTTTCTAAAACGACCCGTTAGTTATAAATTACAGTATTAAGGGGAATTACAATGTTTCTGATATCAAACCAACTACCCACAGTATTTGTCACTCGACCAACCATTGGCTAGCCCATTTATCCAATGGTGTCTGTGACTGTGGTCAGATCACCCCTTGGCCACCCGTTTGTCCAAGTGTGACGGGAAATAAGTAATGTATACAAAACCCCACATACCGGCTGTAATTTGGTGATTACATAGACTTAATCCCTGTAATTATAACTATGGAAAATAACTTGGAGTTTTGTAAAACAGTTGATAAAAAGAGAATGACTCACATTGCAGATTAACGAGCAATAGATATAAGCCTACTTATTAGCCTTGATTAAACCTAGTTTAACACAATGCACACACAGGCAGGTTAGTAACTAATACAGCAGTTACGTCAATTCACGAGATTAAACCCTCACAACGATTAATCAGTGCAATACTCGATAATTCAATCGGATTCACAACGAATAACAGAGCATAGTCCGAATTCGAACAGCACTCTAATATTCAAGTCGAAATCACGACGAATAATCAAGGTACAAGCTCAATTGAGCAGCACCCGGATTATTGTTGGATAGTTATAATCGATCGGACGTTGAATCGTAATAGCGATCGAGTTATTACCCTGATTGCGGCAGCGTTTCGTGATCGTGTGTGTGTGGTGAACTGATCGGAGTATAACACGA
Source organism: Helianthus annuus (assembly GCF_002127325.2). Lineage (NCBI taxonomy): Eukaryota > Viridiplantae > Streptophyta > Magnoliopsida > Asterales > Asteraceae > Helianthus > Helianthus annuus. The sequence goes on from NC_035443.2 coordinate 121,934,062, forward strand.
CGTACAGACAGTATCTGATCGACGTTTTAACATCAAAATTCTAATGCCAAGGTCGGCTATTTATAGCTAAAATTTCGATTGGCTTACGGACCGTATGACTAAGCCCTTACGGTCCGTAAGGGAACCCGGTCAGCTTACGGTCCGTAAGGCTAATCCTTTACGGTCCGTAAAGGGTGCAGCCTACTTCCTAGCCTAGCTGAGTTCGGTTGTAGCTTAGGTGATTCAACAATTTCAACAAATAAGAACTGAGCAACGAATTAATTAAGATAATTATCAACGAGGGTTTGCCCCCTCGAGTTTTAGGGGCCCTGATCCTGATTCCGATTGTTCCGGAAATTTCAGGGTTTATGCCAAATTACTTGGGTGTCTTAATTAGGGTTTTCTTTTTGAATGATTATTATCCTAATTACCGGTTTTATTGATAATTGTTACATCCTCCCCACCTTAAGAAAAATCTCGTCCTCGAGATTTACTGGAAGAGATGTGGATATTTTCGTTTCATTTCTGATTCCAGCTCCCAAGTGTATTCTGGTCCTCTCTTTGAATTCCACTTGACTTTGACCAATACTAGTCGTTTATGCTTGAGGAATTTAACTTTTCCATCTTCGATTTCTAATGGTTTCTCCATGAATTTTAGTTTTTCGTTTACTTCTACATCTTGAAGAGGGACTACCAGAGATTCATCTGATAAACATTTCTTGAGATTGGATACATGGAATACATCATGTACTCCAGCTAATTCTTCTGGTAATTGTAAACGATAAGCTACTGGCCCTATTCGTTGAATCACAGGGAATGGTCCAACGTACCTTGGACTTAGCTTTCCTTTCTTACCGAATCGTACTACTCCTTTCCAAGGAGAAACTTTTAAAAGTACTTTATCTCCGACTTGAAATTCTAAAGGTTTACGACGATTGTCTGCATAGCTCTTCTGACGGTCTCGAGCCATTTTTAGTCTTTCCTTGATTTGAGTTATCTTGTCAGTAGTTTCTTGTACAATTTCAGGACCTGATAATTGACTTTCTCCGATTTCTGCCCAACATACTGGAGTTCTGCACTTACGTCCGTACAGTGCTTCGAATGGTGCAGCTTCGATGCTTGAATGATAACTATTGTTATAGGAGAATTCAATTAATGGTAAATGGCTATCCCAATTACCACCAAAGTCAATTACACATGGCCGGAGCATGTCTTCTAGAGTTTGTATTGTCCTTTCACTCTGTCCGTCTGTTTGTGGATGATAAGCAGTACTTAGATTTAGTCGAGTTCCCCTTGCTTTCTGAAAACTTTTCCAAAAATGAGAAGTAAATCAACTATCTCTATCCGATACAATGGAGAGCGGGACTCCATGTAAAGATACCACTTCGTCCACGTACAGCTGCGCTAATCTTTCCATGCTAAAGGTTTCTTTCATTGGTAGAAAATGAGCTGATTTGGTTAATCGATCGACAATTACCCAAATAGCATCATTACCTTTTCTGGTTCTGGGTAACTTAGTAACAAAATCCATTGTTATGAGTTCCCATTTCCATACAGGCATTTCTAACTGTTGGAGTAGTCCTGAAGGTTTCTGATGTTCGGCTTTAACTTGTGAACAAGTTAAACACTTGGATACGTATTCGGCTATATCCTTTTTCATTCCTATCCACCAGAAATTATTCCTTAAATCTTGGTACATCTTATTATTTCCTGGGTGCATGGTATACCTAGATTTATGAGCTTCTTCTAAAATCTTATTTCTTAACTCTCCTTGCTTAGGTACCCAAATTCGTTTCTTATGAAATTTCCAAATTCCATCATTTTCTTGTTCTAATTCTTTTAGGTAACCTTTCATTCCTTCAGCATCATCTTTGATTGCTGTTTTCTGAACTTCTTTGATTTGTGCTATTAAATCTACTTGTAGATTTAACCTCAGAGCACGGACTCGTTTCTGTTTCTCATGGTACTTACGACTTAAAGTATCTGCAACTACATTCGCTTTTCCTTCGTGATATTGGATATCACAGTCGTAATCGCTTAGCATCTCCATCCATCTTCTTTGCCTCATGTTTAACTCTTTTTGCCCAAATATATATCGTAAACTCTTATGATCTGTATAAACAGTAAACTTACTTCCATACAGATAATGTCTCCATATCTTAAGGGCAAAAATTATGGCTCCTAGTTCTAGATCATGAGTCGTATAATTTTCTTCGTGCTTTTTCAATTGCCTAGAAGCATACGCAATTACCTTCTTGTGTTGCATTAACACACATCCGTATCCTAATTTTGAAGCATCACAATATACTTCAAAGTCTTTTGTTCCCTCCGGTAAAGCTAAGATTGGTGCATTCGTCAATCTATGCTTTAAAATCTTAAAAGCTTCTTCTTGTCTAGGTCCCCATTCAAACTTAGCGGCTTTACAGGTTAACTTAGTTAAAGGTACGGCTATCTTAGAAAAATCTTTGATAAATCGTCTATAGTATCCAGCTAAGCCTAGAAAACTTCTTATCTCTATAGCTGTTTGTAGGACTTTCCATTTTGTAATTGCTTCTATCTTAGCAGGATCTACATGGATACCTTCATGATTTACCACATGACCTAAGAATTGTACTTCTTGTAGCCAAAATTCACATTTTGAGAATTTGGCATAAAGCCTTTCTTTTCTTAACAAAGTTAAGAGAACGTGTAAGTGTTCACAATGTTCTTTTTGGCTTTTGGAATAAATAAGTATGTCGTCGATGAAAACGATCACAAATTTATCCAAGTATGGTTTACAGATTCGATTCATCATGTCCATGAATGCTGCTGGGGCATTCGTTAATCCAAAGGGCATGACTGTAAACTCATAATGACCATACCTAGTTCTGAAGGCAGTTTTAGGTATGTCTTCTTCTTGTACTTTCAGCTGATGATATCCAGATCTTAAATCTATCTTAGAGAAATACCTAGCTCCTTGCAATTGATCAAAAAGATCATCAATCCTAGGTAATGGGTATCGATTCTTAATCGTAACCTTATTCAATTCTCTATAATCGATACACATTCTCATCGATCCATCTTTCTTTTTCACAAACAATACTGGTGCACCCCAAGGGGATGAACTCGGTTGTATGAATCCTTTGCTTAATAATTCATCTAATTGCTTTTTCAATTCTAGCATTTCGGTAGGTGCTAATCTATATGGTGCTTTGGCTATTGGTGCAGTACCTGGAATTAAATGAATTCTAAATTCTACTTCTCTATCAGGTGGTAATCCAGGTAATTCTTCTGGAAAAACGTCTGGGTATTCTGAGACTATTGGAATATCCTGAAGTTCCTTATCTTTAGTGTTAATGATTACTGAAATCATATACACCATTTCTTGCTTTCTCGAATAGCTTGCCAATTTCATTACTGAGATAAATTTCAGTGGCTTTCGAGATTTATTTCCAGTAATTATAATTACCTCTCCTGAAGGGGTTTGAATTCCTACTGCATTTTTATCACATAGGATTCGTGCATGGTTGGCTATTAACCAATCCATTCCTAATACTACATCGAATCCGGCTAAATTCATTGGTAACAGATTTGCAGAAAATTTATGGCCTAATAGTTCTATTTTTCCTTCTTGCCAGATTTTATCTATTTTCACAGAATTTCCTTCTGCGGTTTCAACTGTGAAAATTTGCCTAAGAGTGGTTAAAGGTAACTTAAGAGCTTGACAAAATGAAGTATTAATAAAACTTTGGTTCGCACCAGAGTCAAATAATACTTTTGCAAATACGTCAGGTACTAGGAACGTACCGGCTATCACATCTGGAATGAGTTCGGCTTCTTGAGTGGTCAGCTGGAATGCGCGTACATTCTTCTTGGTTGCTCCTTCAGCGGGTTTAGCTTTGTTGTCTACTGGTTTAGTTAGCTTAGGACATTCGGATTGAAAATGTCCCCTTTCTCTGCAGTTATAACAAATTCTTGTTTTCTTCCTGCAGTCTTCCTCACGATGTCCTTTTGCCTTGCAAAAATTGCAAACTACATTGCATTGTCCATAATGCTTCTTTTTGCAATTTCTGCAGAAAGGAGGTGATGAGGATTGCCCTGTTCCTCTTTTCTTGATATTACCCATACGAAATCCTTGGGTAATCTTCTGAGCTATTTCCTTCTTCTGGTCTTCTTCTCTTGTGCGCACCAATTCATCTGTTAGGGTGTTAGCTAATTCTACCGCATCGTCAATGGTACGAGGTCTCGCAGCTTTAACGATGTTTCGGATTTCACTAATTAACCCCCAGATGTAACGGGAAATAAGTACCGGTTCTGGCGAAGCCAGTGTTGGCACCACCCTTGCGTATTCAAAGAATGTCGAAGTATAGCCCCGGCAATCTACCCCTGTCATACGGTGACTTAGGAATTTGTTTGCCATTTGATCTTTTTCATATTCGGGACAGAATTTTCTTTCTACCAGATTCTTAAATTCTTCCCAACTCATGGCATAGGCTATCCTTCTTCCTTTTGCCTGGAGGACCGTGTTCCACCATTCTAGTGCTCCTTCTTTGAACAGATTTGATGCATACATCACTTGATCCTCTTCGGCACATTTGCTTATTGCAATCACTGCTTCGGTTTTCTCTAACCAACGCAGTGTTGCAGTTGCCCCTTCGTTACCTGCAAATTCAATAGGTTTGCAAGCAAGAAACTCTTTGTAAGTGCAACCAAGCGTTGCAGCTTTTATCCTCTTAGGGAGTGGGGCCTGTTGCGGATCATGAGTGTCATGATTGCCGCCTCCATTTATGCTGTTACTGCCGTTATCTTCTGGAATACGTTTAATAGGAATTAATTGTGGTTCGGCAGGTTTCTAAACAGCAGCCACAATTTCTGGAATAGCATGGGCTATTCCTTGGGCGATAAAGTGCTCAATATCTTGTCGGGTTATATATTGATCTTCCGGTTCTTGCTCAGATTGATTTACTTCATTAATTGGTTCATTGTTAGCGTTTTCCATCTGCTAATTAGAAATTTATTAGTGTCTAACTTATTACTAACAAATTTAGCACAGATAAACACATAAATTACTACAACATACAAACATAACCAAAATTGTCGATTTCTCGACTTTCATTTTGTTATTGTATATTGTATATGCCTCCGTACACACCGTATCTTACAAAGTTTTATTGCCCATTTTACAGAATCAGTTTTACTATATTAGTTATAATACAGACAAACTTTTTCCAGCCCTTCCTATCTTTTGGTCTACTGGCAGTTTCAGTAACGACGCTCCCTCTCGTCGTACTTTCAAGAGATCTGCTCCCCCATTTCCCGGATCCTATTCCCGGTGCCTATCAGTTCTTCACCAAACTGACGTAACTCAGCTAAATTTTCATAGCTCATTGACGGATTAGGGATAGGTTCTGGATCAAACTGTGGGAGAAAACTATGGGGACTATTAACTATATTTTGGAATTGCCAGTCATTGGTCCACCATTCCTCCATTTGGCCTAATGGTCTGGTGTGAACTAGTGGGTCTGGAATAGCTGGTCCTAGGTTTAGTGGGAATTGGGTTGTAGCCGGGTAAGAGAAGAGATTATCGTTGATAGGCTCTAGAACATCACAATTATCCAGTAGGCGGTCTATTTCGTCCTGGAACGTGATTTCCTCAGACTGTTTAGAGCTTTCTCCGATCTCTATTCCCTTTTGCTTTAGGTCTATTCTTAATTCCTTTTCTGGTGGTTTCGAACTTTCTCCAGTTTCTATTTCCTTTCCCTTGTTCATGCTCACAGGGTTTTCTATTTTGGGAAGTCTCCTAGTGGCTGGTTTCCTACGACGTACTTTCCTCCACCCTACGTATCTTCTTTTCTTTTTAGGTTTGGCTTTTTCCAGCGGTGGAGCTTTGAATTTCACAGGTTATTCTATGTCAGCAATGTAACCAGTAAAGTCGTAAGAGACTTCGATAGGCACTGGATATAAGTTGAGATTCTGGAATGCTTCCGACATCTCATTCATGCTGCATAGTATATATGCAAAATACAAGAATGTAATGTTAAAACTTTGGGACAAAGTTTAACAAACAAACACTGAAGTTTTATTGCATACTAATTTATACAAAGGACAACAGAAATAAACACACTAGGATTTTATTTATTTACTGGATAGTGATTTTTCTATTAGACTCGATTACTTAGAAATTTAGAGGTTGATATTTTCTGCTACAGTAGCTAGCATATAGAGATTTGCCCATTTCTTGTCTATTTTATCTTCCCAAGGTGTACTATTACCCAATTCTTGGACTTCTGGGTTAAACCTAACTCTCTTGGTTCGGGGTTTCTTTTTCTCCTGACTCTTTTTAAGTATCGAATCCCTTTTCTCTGGGGAAAGAGGATTCTCATAGTTTGCCTTGCGGACAAAGATTCCTTCTTCTAGGTTTACTGGGTTTTTAGAAGAAGATGCAATATCTAATTTGTGATAGATAGCAGACAGCTTTTGTTTACCCATACTGTAACTAACAAATAATCAGTTAATACAACAAATAATCTCAGAATGATAACTAGTAAAATTAAGTATTTTGTCAAATACTTAATTCCGTAATAGGCTTAAATCAGTGGCTCGATCAGTGGCTCAATAGTTATTAATTATTAGCTCTGATACCACCTTCTGTCGCGACCCCCGACCCACCCTGGACGGAATCGGGAGCCGCGAGCAGTCCAGTGGTACCCGTGGTATCTGATTTATGCGGCAGCGGAAGTCTTTTATTACAGGATCTTTTCACCGTAAAAATTTCTCGTTTAATATATTACACAAAGTTGTTAGGGATAAATTTCCATAATTTACAATACGTTGATTTCACACAGAAATCATTATTTGCCAAAACATGTTTTATTTATTTATTCACAATGAGCCACTTCTCTGAGCTTGTAGTGCTTTACTGCACTTTTCCTGGATCACACAGATCACCTGAAACATGTTTTGAAAAAGGTTTTGTCAGCGGGGAAATACTGAGTGAATCATTCTGTTTTCTAAAACGACCCGTTAGTTATAAATTACAGTATTAAGGGGAATTACAATGTTTCTGATATCAAACCAACTACCCACAGTATTTGTCACTCGACCAACCATTGGCTAGCCCATTTGTCCAATGGTGTCTGTGACTGTGGTCAGATCACCCCTTGGCCACCCGTTTGTCCAAGTGTGACGGGAAATAAGTAATGTATACAAAACCCCACATACCGGATGTAATTTGGTGATTACATAGACTTAATCCCTGTAATTATAACTTTGGAAAATAACTTGGAGTTTTGTAAAACAGTTGATAAAAAGAGAATGACTCACATTGCAGATTAACGAGCAATAGATATAAGCCTACTGATTAGCCTTGATTAAACCTAGTTTAACACAATGCACACACAGGCAGGTTAGTAACTAATACAGCAGTTACGTCAATTCACGAGATTAAACCCTCACAACGATTAATCAGTGCAATACTCGATAATTCAATCGGATTCACAACGAATAACAGAGCATAGTCCGAATTCGAACAGCACTCTAATATTCAAGTCGAAATCACGACGAATAATCAAAGTACAAGCTCAATTGAGCAGCACCCGGATTATTGTTGGATAGTTATAATCGATCGGACGTTGAATCGTAATAGCGATCGAGTTATTACCCTGATTGCGGCAGCGTTTCGTGATCGTGTGTGTGTGGTGAACTGATCGGAGTATAACACGACGTACAGACAGTATCTGATCGACGTTTTAACATCAAAATTCTAATGCCAAGGTCGGCTATTTATAGCTAAAATTTCGATTGGCTTACGGACCGTATGACTAAGCCCTTACGGTCCGTAAAGGGTGCAGCCTACTTCCTAGCCTAGCTGAGTTCGGTTGTAGCTTAGGTGATTCAACAATTTCAACAAATAAGAACTGAGCAACGAATTAATTAAGATAATTATCAACGAGGGTTTGCCCCCTCGAGTTTTAGGGGCCCTGATCCTGATTCCGATTGTTCCGGAAATTTCAGGGTTTATGCCAAATTACTTGGGTGTCTTAATTAGGGTTTTCTTTTGAATGATTATTATCCTAATTACCGGTTTTATTGATAATTGTTACACAATGGAGATAGAAAACCCTGAAAATCAAGTAGAAATGCATGATTTCAATCCGGAGGAAATACCTAGGGTACCCGCACCAAATCCCTTAGACCCAAGTTACGACCCATGGTGGGACGACAATAGGGACTATGTGCAACGTTACCCGATACACGAAGACATGCCCATGCAAAACCTAGGAGCCTACCCAGGGTTAGATCCTCTAGATCCCTATTACGATAATGATGTATTCATTAGGGAGATTCTAGAAAATCCTTACCCATTTAAGGCGCCTACACCTCCATACTAGGAACCCACACCCCAGAAACTGAACCCAGTCCTGGAACCTGCACCCCCAATGAGTGCAGAAAACGTACAAGAACTTAGGACATTTGGTGAGGAAATTTTAGAGAATAGTGAAAGGATGAGACAGGTGGGAGAGCGACTCGTCTGGAAGTACGACGAGCGCAATATGGATTTTTGGATGAATCCATATCAGTAGAAGCGATGATAAAGAAGGTTATAAAATAAGATAATAATAAAATATGTGTGTATTATATGTGTGTAAAAAAAACTACGGATGCCTATTACTAGTAGCGTAACTTTAAATTTCAGTCGGTATTGTAATTTTAATTTCAGTACTGGTGTGTAATAGATGCATATTATCGACGCTTTTGACCAAAGTGCGTGTCATGTGATTGGCTATATTCAAATATTGTTTGTGATGTTAATATGTGATAAATGTTTAAAATTCAGATGGACAACGAAGTGAATCAGGAAAACCAGAGTGATAATCACCCGAATAACGATAATCTGAATAATTAGAATACGAACAACAATAACCATGGAAACCAAGTGGATAATAGTGCCATCCAACACATAGTGGCACAAGGAATCATAGATGCAATGCCATTTATTATCCAAACTGTTAAGGAAGCGGAAATAAAAGTAAGCATAGCAG